>NC_053490.1:43070156-43185156 GCF_905171775.1 Rana temporaria
GTGCACATGCACACGCACTGGCGTGCCCTTGCGTGTGCCAATACAAGTCCCTCTTTGTGCACACACTGGTGAGGGATGCGCGCCTGTTAGCCGGACTTCTCTTAAACAGGAATAGTCAGGATAACAAGCCAAAGTCCGTACACAATCAAAAGTAGAGCATACGGAAAGAAGCCTTAATGCACTATTGCTCGAGCAAGGCTGGCTTGCAGTGCATTTCCTGTTAGAGGCTGGGGTGGAGCCATGCTGAGAGATGATAATTTAAACATGCAGGTGTGAGCGCAAGGTCCCTAAGCTGATACATAGACCAGGGAGGTAAGCAGACAGACAGGGCATGAAACATTACTGCAGAATCATGACAATGGTGTACACACTATAAGAAAATCGGGCGAACGATCGGACGTTTTTCCTCTGTGTTTAACAGCAAGTCGCAACCGAGAATAGAAATAATGTACAAAAATTCTCGTACGACAAAGGCTTATTTTGTTGTTATTTGTTATTTCTGATTATGCGCAGTCTTGCATCTCTGATTATTCTCGTATGAAAACGATACGCATTAAACGTGTTTGTTCAGTTTACGTATGAGAAAAATTTGGGAGTTTGTTTTTCTTCAGATTTTCTTATAGTGTGTACAGGGCTTAAGGGAAAGATTTACCAAAACTTGTGCAGACAGAGGCCCATATTCACAAACGACTTACGACGGCGTAACTCCACGTACGCCGTCGTAAGTCCGAATGTGCGCCGTCGTATCTATGCGCCTGATTCTTACGCATGAATTTTGCCTAGATACGAGCGGCGTAAGTTTCCTGTGCCGTCGTATCTTGGGGTGCATATTTCCGCTGGCCGCTAGGGGCGCTTCCGTATATTTACGCGTTGAATATGCAAATGAGCTAGATACGCCGATTCAGAAACGTACGTGTGCCCGGCGCATTGATTTACGTCGTTTACGTAAGGCTTTTTCTGGCGTAAAGTTCCCCCTGCTATATGAGGCGTAGCCAATGTTAAGTATGGACGTCGGGACAGCGGCGAATTTTGCGTAGTTTACGTTGTTTGCGTAAGTCGTACGCGAATAGGGCTGTGCGTAAGTTACGTTCACATCTAAAGCATTGACTATTTGTGGCATGCGCACTGGGATACTTTCATGGACGGCGCATGCGCCGTTCGTTAGGAGCGTCAATTATGTAGGGTCACGAATCATTACCATACAACACGCCCCCTACCAGCCTACTTTGAATTACGCGCGCTTACGCCGGCCCATTTACGATACGCCGCCGTAACTTAGGACGCAAGGGCTTTGAGAATACAGCAATTGCCTGACTAAGTAAATAGGATACGCTACGCCCGCTGAAATATACGCTCTCCTACGTGAATCCGGGCCAGAATCTGGTGCAGCTGTGCATAGTAACCAATCAGCTTCTAGGTTCTATTGCCAAAGCTTAATTGAACAAGCTAAAGTTAAAAGCTGATTGGTTACTTTGCACAGCTGAAACAGATGCTGCGTTCACCAGCTTTAGTAAACCCCCTTCCCCCAAATGTCAGATTTAACTTGTCTTCTATTTGACAGAGGCTGGGCTAGGTAATCCCTCTGCTGTGGATACTGAGAAAGCCAGTTACAGGTCCTATTTTGTTCCCTCATCATCCTTCTATATTCTCAAGGTGGCTCTGTGAATGATCATGACAGGAGAGATAATATACTGCTTGAACAGTAATATATCCCAAGCCTGGGTTGCAGCGAAGGGACAAAATGATTGATATTAGATTCCACACGTTCACTTGGAAGTTCCATCGGGAGTTGGGTGCGGGAGGTTAGGTTAGGTACATTGCTGAAATGTCACCAGTGAGCCTGTCGCGGGACCAATTAAGCTGATTTAATGTCAATTTTTCACTGGTCATGTGTGGGAATGATGAACACATTGTATAGTGTGTATAGATTTTTCAGTGTCCCTTGTCTTCTGGGTTTTCTTTTCCCCACCATCGTATTACTTATATTTTCTTGTGGATCCCTTGGGTGCATTACACAGTTCTTTAACAACTGACATTGCAGTCACAGGCATCAGCGTATGCGCCAAAATGATGGGAACACGCTGTGGATCTGACAGCTGAAACAGACCAACTGGTCCATCTACCAGGAGGATTATGCCATCATGTTTATAGTGACCTTCAGCCTGCTCTGAAAGTCTTCATAAGGAGCTCCACACTCCTGACAGGCAGCGATATAATCAGCTATGGAAGTAGGATTGGTGCAGGCTCAAATTAAAGCCAAATGGCAGGCAGACGGCTGAAAATACATTGGAAATATGTTCTACCCACTATATTATATGTATTTCTGTCCTTCTAGTGCTGTTGTTTTAAAGCCAAACTTCAGGCAAAAAAAAAATCCTTGATTCCTTGTGTAGCGAGGTGTCACTTTGCATCGTAGCTAATAGACTACAGTTTGTGATTGAGAAGGAACTCCGCTCCCTCCGGTGTTCAACTGTTGTACTGCTACTACTTGTTCGGTTTAATTGTATTAGAACAATGCATTATGGACCTTATCCACTTAAGGACCGCCTCCTGCACATATACGTCGGCAGAATGGCACGGCTGGGCACAAGCATGTACCTGTACGTCCTCTTTAAGTGCCCAGCCGTGGGTCGCGGGACCCGCGGACCCGATCGCCACTGGAGTCCCGCAATCGGTCCCCAGAGCTGAAGAACGAGGAGAGCTTTGTGTAAACACAGCTTCCCCGTTCTTCACTGTGGCGCTGTCATTGATCGTGTGTTCCCTGATATAGGGAAACACGATCAATGATGTCACACGTCCAGCCCCGACTCCCAAACTGCAATTGTCATTTTCACAGTAAACAATGGCCCAGATTCAGGTACCACTTGCGCTTTATTTGCGGAGGCACAGGGCAACGATTTTGCCCTGCGCCCACGCAAATATTTTGCGCTGCCCTCGATTCACGGAGCGGTAGCTCCGTAAATTGCGAGGGCGCGCCGGCAAAATTGCCCGGCGTAAGCGCGCGCAATGTAAATGATCCCGCCGGGGGCAGGAATCATTTAAATTAGGCGCGTTCCCGCGCCGATCGTAAAGCGCATGCTCCGTCTGGAAACTTTCCTGACGTGCATTGCGGCAAATGACGTCGCAAGGACGTCATTTGCTTCAAAGTGAACGTGAATGGCGTCCAGCGCCATTCACCATTCACTTACGCAAACAACGTAGATTTTAAATATCGCGACGCGGGAACGTGGGTATCCTATAGCATTGGCTGCGCCTGCTATTAGGATGCGTAACCTTACGCGAAACCCGACGTACGCAAACTACGTAATTTGCTCGCGCAACGTTGTGAATCGGTGTTAGTATGCAATTTGCATACTATACACAGATCACAATGGGAGCGCCCCCTAGCGGTCATCGCTAGAATGCAGCCTAAAATCTGCGTGGCATAAGAGCCTTATGCCACGCAGATTTTAGGCTGCAGTCGGCGTAACGAGTTCTCTGAATCAGGAGAACTCGTTACGCCGGCGCAAGTAAGCAATTGCGCTGCGTAACTATGGTTACGCAGGCACAATTGCTACCTGAATCTGGGCCAATGTATTTTTATAGCATTTTTTGCTGTGAAAATGACAATTGTTCCAAAAATTTGTCAAAATTGTCCGATGTGTCCGCCATAATGTGGCGGTCAAGAAAAAAATCGATGATCGCCGCCATTAGTAGTAAAAAAAAATTGTTTTAATAGAAATGCAATAAAACTATCCCATATTTTGAAAACACTATAAATTTTGCGCAAACCAATCGATAAACGCTTATTGCGATTTTTTTTTACCAAAAATAGGTAGAAGAATACGTATCGGCCTAAACTGAGGAAAAAAAAAAGTTTTTTTTATATATTTTTGGGGGATATTTATTATAGCAAAAAGGAAAAAATATTGCATTTTTTTCAAAATTGTCGCTCTATTTTTGTTTATAGCGCAAAAAATTAAAACCGCAGAGGTGATCAAATACCACCAAAAGAAAGCTCTATTTGTGGGGAAAAAAGGACGCCAATTTTGTTTGGGAGCCACATCGTACGACCGCACAATTGTCAGTTAAAGCGACGCAGTGCCGAATCGCAAAAACTGTCCGGGTCCTTTACCTGCATTTTGGTTCGGGTCTTAAGTGGTTAAAGTACATGGAGATAAAGAAGTCCCGCCCTTGGGACGCAACGTTCGGTAGGGAAGTACGTGACGTCACCCGCTGCCATCTATCGGACCATGCTGTGCGTTTTTGTTTGCATTTGATTCCTAGCACTGGATATAGTGCTTTTTATGTAAGTGTATTTTCACTATTAAATGTTATATTGGTTATTGCGGAGAAACACTATGTTTTGTTTTTCTTACATCGGATTTCATGGCTGCTATCCATGCTGATATTACTTGAGATCTGCCATCCATGCTGATATTACCTGAGATGTATCCCTTTCCTGCTTGGATTATGCTGTTACATGCCTGGGATTGACCCTTATGGGAAAGCGATTTTTTTATTATCAGTGAGGTGAGCGGCCATTGTTACTATTGGTGGAGGTCTCCTGCTAACCCACGCTATATCACCTGCATGCCTCATATTGTCAGTCACTTATAAGAGAATCACCTGGATGATCTTTATTTGGACTTTCCCTCTAGCGCTGCACTATCTACTTTACATGGAGATAAAGACTCCATTGCCTTGGTGTTTAACAGACTACAATGCCCACAGTGCCACTGTGCTACCAAAGTACATTGCATCTCGCACAGCCTTCTGGGAGAAGCTACTTAAAGGAATGGAAGGCTTGCATCCGGCCTCTTGGGATGGCAACTTCAAGCAAGCAGGAAGCCAGCAGGAAGCAAGCAGAAGCCTGTGCTGAGGCCTGCTACGTGGGCACCTAGGCCTAAGAAGCGTGGGCCAACAGTCGCCAGCACGGATCGCCTATCCTGAGGGGGATCCTTGAGGCAGTGTTTGGCCTACGTTCCACGGCAACCAGTGTCGCCTGTCCACCAGCACTTTGTGACGGCTGCGTGGAGGACCAGAGGCTGTCAGTTGTGGAGAGGCCGAGAACCGGAATACTACAGACGGAGCGTACCAGAGAGGCGAGGCCTCATTGGGTGAGAAGGGCATCTACCCAACGATAGATTAACTGTATCGCAGGAAGGTGGATCTGATAGACTCACTATTCTTGTTTGGATGTTAACACGCCACGTGCAGGGATACATTCAGACAAGATTCTCACCGCTCCAGGTGAGTCCCGTAGGCAATCAAGGGCTGTTGAACCACCAAGGTGCTGGCAATGCTGATGATAGCAAAAATTGAAAGAACGAAAAACTGGACAGCCGCACTCCAAAATCACTTAAAAAAGAGATGTCTTTTATTTTTCAACTGTACATACAGTCACTGCAAACCAACAACATTCAGTATGGCCGACGCGTTTCGCACTGGCAGTCAGTGCTTAGTCATGGCTAGAGAGGTTCACACTACAAATAAAATATATACTAAAAACATACAATCATGTGGTAAAAAACCCGCCTATGGCAGGGCGGGATTAATTAAGAAAATCAAGCAGTAAATCAAAACAGCTGAAAAATGGGTCAGAAACTCCCTCAGGTGTAACACCTTGAATGTTGTTGGTTTGCAGTGACTGTATGTACAGTTGAAAAATAAAAGACATCTCTTTTTTAAGTGATTTTGAAATGCGGCTGTCCAGTTTTTCGTTCTTTCCATTTTTGCAGGGATACATTGCATCCGGCAGTGACTGTGCATTGAAGGAATTGGCGCCTGTGTCGCCAGCACGCTATATTTACTTTGAATGTTCGTTTTTACATTTTTCTTTATACCTATTGGATTACAAATTGTTAATGTGCACCAACTAAAGCTAGCAAAGACTACAGTTAACCGGAAGGAACGATTACAGGATTCAGTCTGACTAACTGAGCTAACATAGTAAGACACGTGTCTGAGAATTTCCCGCTAGGGGGAGCCAATGGGTATATAGACTTCTATACATAGTATTATTATTCTATACTCATTTGTACAGTATTATTGTTCCTGAGAGCTGGGTGAGGTCTAGTGGAGAGGTACTCCAGTGCTGGTAGTACTGCATTGGGGAAATCCCTCCACCGCGTTCTTACACAGGTATGACTTTGGTCTGTATTAAAGATGTCCAGAACTATTCGCCGGCGAATAGTTCCCGGCGAACATAGCTTGTTCGCGTTGGCTGCTGCCATGTTCGGTCCGCCCCCTATTCGTCATCATTGAGCAAACTTTGACCCTGTACCTCACAGTCGGCAGACACATTCCAGCCAATCAGCAGCATACCCTCCCTCCCAGACCCTCCCACCTCCTGGACAGCATCCATTTTAGATTCATTCGGAAGCTGCAGTCTTAGTGAGAGGAGGGACAGTGTAGCTGTATTCAGTGTCCACTCCAGTCCTGAAAGACTCATCTGATCTCTGCTGTAAGGACAGCGTCCCGACAGCACCCCAAAAAGCCCTTTTTAGGGCTAGTACATCAGTCTGTTTTTTTTTTTTCCTCTGTAATCTAATTGCAGTTGCCTGCCAGCGTGTGTGTGTCAGGCTCACAGCGTATACTGTGCCCACTTGCCCAGTTCCACCACTCATATCTGGTGTCACAGTAGATTACATTTACAAAAAAAAAAAACAATTTTGACTGTAATAGAATAACAGTTAGTTGTCTGCACTCTGCAAGCCTGTGTGTCAGGCCTACAGCGTCTACTCTGCCAAGCTCTGCCAGTGCACAGTGCCACTCATATCTGGTGTCACAGTAGATTCCATTTACAAAAAACAACAACAATTTTGACTGTAATAGAATAACAGTTAGTTGTCTGCACTCTGCAAGCCTGTGTGTCAGGCCTACAGTGTCTACTCTGCCAAGCTCTGCCAGTGCACAGTGCCACTCATATCTGGTGTCACAGATTCCATTTACACAAAACAACAACAATTTTGACTGTAATAGAATAACAGTTAGTTGTCTGCAATCTGCAAGCCTGTGTGTCAGGCCTACAGCGTCTACTCTACCAAGCTCTGCCAGTGTCACCACCACCAGTGCCACTCATATCTGGTGTCACAGTAGATTGCATTTACAAAAAAAAAAACTATTTTGACTGTAATAGAATAGCAGTTAGTTGTCTGCACTCTGCAAGCCTGTGTGTCAGGCCTACAGAGTCTACTCTGCCAAGCTCTGCCAGTGTCACCACCACCAGTGCCACTCATATCTGGTGTCACAGTAGATTCCATTTACAAAAAAAAAAACTATTGTGACTGTAATAGAATAGCAGTTAGTTGTCTGCACTCTGCAAGCCTGTGTGTCAGGCCTACAGAGTCTACTCTGCCAAGCTCTGCCAGTGTCACCACCACCAGTGCCACTCATATCTGGTGTCACAGTAGATTTCATTTTCAAAAAACTGAAGTTTCTTGTTAATACAAAGTGAGACTTTTTACTGACAACAGATGATCATTTCCCTTGTATACATGGCCATTTCTTCTTGGCCTCATATATTTTGTTAGGTGAATAAGGTCATATACTGCGGTCCAACTAAGTGCTGAGCTTCAGCAGTATTTTTATTTTTTTCGAATCTGGCCATCTCATTTATCATATCCTCCGTCAGGCTTCACAAGTCTACATTTTGCTACTTGTTTCTTTTATTAAGAGTTTTCCAATAATTGCTTATTTTGCAGTGGCCTTGGGTCTAAGCTGCGAGATCTCTGTCAGAACGTCTTGAGACTTTCTCCTTGCTCAATATTTCAAAGTGTCACTTGAGAAGGCAAAAAAAAAAAAAGATCCACTTTTTTCCCCTCCACTTTAAATTGAATAGAAACGCTGCCAACTTCAGAGCCCAGACAGATTCCTCTGCGTCTAATTTTTTTTTTTAAATAGATTTATTTGGTTTGTGAAGTCTGGGCTGCTTTGTGATGGAAAATTTTACACTTGGTCACCCTGTTCCCAAAATTCTGCACTGCTTCATTTCCCATGATGTATATTGGATCGGAAAGCTGCAGATCTCAGCACAGTATATATACTGTAAGTTTCATCATAGGACAGCCATTTATCTTACTGCTGTCAACTGGACCTTCATTTTAAATTTGAAACCAGCCTTTAAAGTGACCCTATTCATGGCAAAGGGAAAAAATAATCACTTAAAGCAGAGCTCCACCCAAAAGGAGAAGCTCCGCTTTTGGGGAGGGGGGGGGGGTACCTGGTTTTGACAGGTACCCACTCCCACTTCTGGCTCACTTTGCCACGACTAAGTGAGCCGGAAGTTCGACCCTCCTCCTCCTTTCCCCCCGCAGCCGGGCCTATTCACAAAGCGCATGCTCACAGGAAACTGGCTGTGAAGCCGCAAGGCTTCATTGCCAATTTCCCTTAACGGAGAAGGAGGCGCCAGCTCCCAAGAGCTGATTCAAGAATGGGCTTGGTGAGGACACCGCTGGATGCCTGGACAGGTAAGTGACCTAATAGTAGAAGTCAGCAGCTACAGTGTTTGTGGCTGCTGACATTAATTTTTTTTCGGGGGTGGGGGGTGGAACGACTCTTTAAACTAAAGCAAAAACCTTTTATTCAGGGAGATTCACCCTCTCTATGTGTCCTGTTTACTGTTATCACTGTTTACTGGTAACACTAAAAGTGAAAGAAATCCCCAAATTTTGGTTATTTCAAGAATAGTAATAGTGGGACAATCCTCCAATGTAGACAGCAGGTCTTGGCAAACTGACCAGAGAGGTTGCGAACCCTACGCTTTTCTCATCAGGAACCTTTCCCTGCTGCTAGTTCTGTCCCTGAAAGAGGTGGTACCTGTCCCTGTTTTGCCAACTCACAAATTGTGCACCAAATCTGGGAGCCAGGGCATTAAATAGGCTCTATCTTACCCAATATGGCTGATGGAGTCACATGTGGCGGTGGCATCCAATCTGTTCGCTTCCCCAGTGAACCAGGAAACCATAGAGGAATAATGTTACTCCTGACTTCCTCTCCAACTGCAGTGAAGCTGTGAAATGGCACCACCTGCAGTGGAGAAAGTAGACTGCATTTGCCTGCAGGCTGCCTCTGCACTGCTTGGGAAAGAACCTGTTAAATCTGCAGTGTCCCCTACGGGGGTAGTGCTACAATATTATTACTATTATTATAAGTTTTATTACTAGAGGTATTTATAAACAAACAGTTTATCTACTTTGCATATTGTGCATTCAGATGAGCCCCTGTCCCCCACATCCATACATACACATGCTTGCATAGCTCCCAATTGTCCTTGAATTTGAAGGACTGACCCCCATTCGGAGCAATGTCCCTCTGTCCCTCTTTCCTCCTCATTTACCCCTCATTTTGGTCTCATCCATATAGTTGTATAAAAAATGCACTACTGATCTATCAAAATGTGTTTGCTAAGTGCTAAACCTTTCATCCAATTTGTAAATTGCTTCATTTGTAGATTGCAAACGCCAATATAAAAGGAACCGTAGTAGTAAAAAAGCATTTGCGGGTTTAACCAATCATTTTTTTTTTTGTACAATTCTCCTGTAAGGTGGGTGTGGAAGGGGGTGTGTCCTATGCCTAGATACTTTTGCTAATATACAAAAAATGGGGGAATTTGGGACTTTAAATTAGGCTATTGAATTATGGAGGTAAAAATAGTTGCAAAATATTTTATTTGTTACATAGATATGAAACAAGTGGCAAAATAATTTCATATATAAACATATAACATGCACAAGCCATGAGCATGACGGATATTTGAGTACATACATATCGGCTTGACAGCACATGAGCATAACGAATAAATTAGATGGCCAAAATGGTGGCCTGAGTTTATGGGAGGAGCCCGGAGACTATTTAAACAGAGCACTCACCCACACTCACTGTCAGTTCCAGTGCACGATACCCTCCCACCCTTCCCTTTTCAAGGCAGTTCTCAAACACATCCTTCCACACAACTACCCATTATCTATCTCCTGTATGCCCCCCTTTTCTGGGCATTCCGACCAGACCATCAAGGCACACTCCAGGTCTATTTATGTTGTAAGTCTTGTCGCATGTTTATGTGATTCACTTCCCTCTCAATCATAGGGCCACGACCATAAATATGGTAATTGATGTATATATAGATATATATATACACATCATCACATCAATACTACCTCAGCTCCCGGGAGGGACAACCCCTTGGCCCTGTGCCCCATATCCATCATACATCATGTTATTCTATCTCATGTAAGTACTCAGAATTGATAGTTTGCCTTTCCCTGTTGATTAATTATACTTTGTAGCATCCGCCCCTCAGGAAGTGTTTTTTTACACGAAACGTGTCGGGATTTCAGGATGCATCTACATGCCTATCAATGGCAAGATACTATGTACTAAATTCACAACTAATCATGTTCAAAGACCCTTTACACCTCACCTCAATATGCCGAATACTGCTTTTATGACGTGTGTGTGTATATATATATATATATATTTATATCCATTACCATATTTATTTGTTATGATCATGTGCTGTCAAGCTGATATGTATGTATTCAATTATCCATCATGCTCATGGCTTGTGCATGTTATATGTATTTATATAAAATAATTTTTCCACTTGTTTCATATCTATGTCATGAATAAAATATTTTACAACCATTTTTACCCCCACAATTCATTAGCCTCATTTAAAGGCCCAAATTCCCCCCTTTTTTGTCTACTTGAATCAGGGATGGAGGCACTTAATCGTGCTTCATCTGAAGTCCCAAAATTCCCCCTTATTTCTATACTTTTGCTAATCGGTGTCCCCAGGGCTTTTTTTCAGGAGGAACTTGGTGCAACTTAGTCTGGTGCAGACCCTTGGGGGGGGGGGGGCTGCTCACCACAATCACTTGTAAACATAGAAGTCTGGTTTCTGTGTTTACAAGTGACAGCTCTGCACTGTGTGTAACTCTGCACTCTGTATGTAATGCAATCCTGGTATTTAATGCCCCTTTAAGACCCTCCTACAGTTCGTGAAATTTAACAGACCACACCCACTATTTTATGTGATTTGGAGGGTGTGTGGGGGAGGGGTTTTGGGTGGGGAGTGGTTAAGTTCCAGCACTTATTGTTTGAGAAAAAAAGCCCTGGGTGTCCCTCATAACCATCTCAGAGTTAGGAGGTATGTACGTGGGCCGATTTAGACAAGAGCCAATTAACCTACCAGTATGACACCAGAGTAATCAGAGATAACCCACGCAAGCACAGGGAGAACATACAAACTCCATGCAGGTAGTGTCCTGGTTGGAATTCAAACCAAGGACACTAGTACTGCAAGGCAATAGTGCTAATTTGCAAGATCCATTATTTTCTGCTAAACAATTGAGCCATACATGTTTTTTTTTTACCGCATTGCGTACATTCCCCTATAAACTGTTCTCCCGGGATGAAATATTGAAGGAGGCTATTAACGCATAAAAGTTTTGTGGGGGGGCAGTAATAAATTAATGAAAACTGATCTATATTCACACAATCAACTAGTCCTAAAACCATAAGGAGACTCAAGACTGTTTTCAGTGACTGTGGAATATGCAGTTTGTTATCAGGGCTGTGGGGTGGGGGGCACTTTCTCCCAGGTCAATACTGATAAGATATTTGTGGCTGGTGGGCCTGAGTGGAAAAACTTTGCAAATTCAGACATCGATCCAGGCAGGTTCTTTCAGTCCTTTGCAGTTCCAAGATGTCCTTTGATTGGATGGCACAATCTGCAAAGGGAGAAAGTGATGGAAGATGTGGAAAGGTTTGTCGTGTCATGTAAACCATGGGCCAGATTCAGGTACAAATGCGGCGGCGTAACGTATCGTCTTTACGTTACACCGCCGCAAGTTTTCCTTGTAAGTGCTTGATTCACAAAGCACTTGAGTATAAACTTGCGGCGGAGTAACGTAAAGACGTCCGGCGCAAGCCCGCCTAATTCAAATGGGGCGTGTACCATTTAAATTAGGCGCGCTCCCGCGCCGAACGTTCTGCGCATGCTCCGTTAGTAAATTTCCCGACGTGCTTTGCGCGAAATTACGGCCCCCAGACGTGTTTATGAATGGCGACGTGCGTAATGTACTTACGCCAAATATTTTTTTTAAATTTGACGCGGTAACGACGGCCATACATTAACATGGCTGGTGTAAAGTTAAGCCATGAAAAAAATAGCTTAACTTTGCGACGGGAAAAAACGACGTAACGCACGCGAGTAGCTTCGTGGATCGCCGTAAAAGCTAATTTGCATACCCGACGCTGGAAAACGACGCAAACTCCACCGAGCGGCGGTCGAAGTATTGCAGCCTAAGATCCGAAGGCGTACGAAGCCGTAAGCCTGTCGGATCTTAGCCAAAAGCCGTCGTATCTTGTTTGTGAATCACAAATTAAGATACGACGCGGCAAATTTGAAAATACGCCGGAGTATCAGTAGATACTCCGGCGTATCTCTTTTGTGAATCTGGCCCAATGTTTTTTAGAAACACCCACCTATCACCAAGCCTGCCAGTCAATACCGTACTGTGGAAAACTTACCAGGGTACATATTCTTCAGCCAACAGGAATCTTTTCATGTCATAAAATGGCTAGTTGGTTGTATTTGCCCTAAAGGCCAATGGCTCCCAGTCCTTCTCTGATGTGTGGTCAAATACATCCCATTTTCAAGCCTAGGATTTTGGATGGCTTAAAGGGAATTACCACTTTAGGTACATTTTATGGAATGGTAGATCTTGCTAAAGAAATCACAAGCTTGCCCCCAGGCCAAGGGTTCCATTTTTTTTTTGTATTTCACATAAAGGGTGTGTGATCTAATACATCCCATTTTCCAAACCTAGAAATTTGGATGGCATGGACGTGCCTAAAGGGGATAACTACATATTATTTATTTATTTTATGAAATGACTTTCCTTGCTAAAAGCAACGGTTGAGGGTCTTCCTTTTCTCAGGACTCCACATGTCATATTCTTTATAGTCTGTTCATGCCAATGCATTGGAGTCTTTTTAATCCTATCCCGTAGAAAGAGACATCCTCTCTCTATATGCTATATCCAGACAAAAGCAGAGCCATTGTTAAATTGCCATTGACTCTATGACCTTTTATGTATGGAGGTATGGGAAAGCTAGTCACTGCAAGCCATTTGATCACTTGCAGGTGTTTCAGTATTGGACTTAGTAGGGTGTGTTGGCATTCGTCATTTGCCTCAAGAGAAGGTTCTCTAGCTTTGTGACAGGAACCTTGACTGCTGAACTCAAGAAAATAGCTAGGCTTCTTCTGTAAAGTGATTCATGCTGTTAAGATTTTCAGCTAATTGTTAACTATAACTGCTTGCAAGGTCATTTCACTAACTGTATGCTTGCCGTCATAGCTGCCATTGGAGTATTTCCACTCACCTCCTGTTCAGTGACAACTGCAACATTTTAGATTACTTAAGGATCAGATTTTTGGTTCCCAGGACAAATAGGGTGAATCTCTACACTGATTATAACTAAAATAAATAAGAGCGTTGACTAGCTGCTTGACCTCCGGAGGATTTGCCCCCTTCATGAACAGGTCATTTTTTACGATATAGCAAAGCGATACTTTACCTGCCAATTTCACGGTCATGCAACGCAATTTTTCCACAAATAGAGATTTCTTTTGGTGGTATTTGATCACCTCTGCGGTTTTTATTTTTTTGCGCTATAAACTTTCTACTATAAAACATATCCAATAAGAAAAATGTAAAAAATCTAATTTCTTCATAAATCTAGGCCTATCTACTACATATTTTTGGAGAAAAAAAATCAATAAGGGTATATTAATTTGTTTGTGCAAAAGTTATAGCGTCTATAAACTATGGGGTATATTTATGAAATTTGTATTTAATTTTTACTAGTATTGGCAGCGATCAGCTAATTAGCCGGACTGCTATAAGGCTGACAAATCAGGACACTGAAACGTTTGGCACTTTTTGGGGACCAGTGAATCGAATACAGTGATCAGTGCTAAAAATATGCCCGGACCCAGAAATGCAGGATCATGTACTAGGTATGTGATCCTTGACGTCATTTTATGTACAGTATACGGTCGGCAAGCAGCTAGAGATAAACTTTAATCCATCTTTAGTACTCATATCCTGTTGGTTATCACAGAGGCAACAGGTCAAACCAAACATGTCTTTACTTGGCCATGTGCTGCAGGTCTCCCGGTAGAGACCTGGTCCAACTTCTTCCCTCCAGTGAGTGGGATTTTACAGTACAAGTGATCTATGACCTAGATACAGAGGTTTCAAACTCAATTTCATTGTGAGCCACATCAGCATTACGGTTGCCCTTTAAAAGGCTGGTTGAATCTGCAAGACTATATACATGGATCTATTCTTGATCATATTAAATAATCACCTCTGCATTCGATTATTACTAGAAAAATGTGTATATCCAGGGCGCTCCAAGCATTTGAATCCTGACCGATAAAGTCTGTGTTGGAGAGGGTAGCAAATCTTCACACACTTTAGGCAGCACTCTGGGAGACAAGCAATCTCTAATGGAAACAGAAAAACAAAAAAGGCGCCTCTAAGTGCAGAAGTATAAAACTTTTAATATCCCCTAAAGGGGTTAAAAACACTTACAAGATGGTGGATGAAACAGGCATGTAGCAGGTAAGTGCGTCCAGAAGATGTTCCAGTGGCAGGGCAGTCCCAGTCTGTGATGGTAAAGCTTCCAGGGAAGTCCACAAGATAACAGCCGACTTGTGCTGTGAATGTTCAGGGGACACAATAGTGCTGGAGCCTGGGGATGACGTCAGAGGAAGCTGGTTTTTGTCTCGCTTCCTCTGACATCGTCCCCTAAACATTCACAGCACAAGTTGGCTGTTATCTCGTGGACTTCCCTGGAAGCTGTACAATCACAGACTGGGACTTCTCTGCCACTGGAACATCTTCTGGATGCACTTACCTGCTACATGCCTGTTTCATCCACCATCTTGTAAGTGTTTTTAACCCCTTTAGGGGATATTAAAAGTTTTATACTTCTGCACTTAGAGGCGCCTTGTTTATTTTTCTGATTCGATTATTACTGGTTTTAGTAATAACTTAAAATTTAAGCTTTCAAGTATGAATAGGAGGGTCGCACACCGCTGGTATCATTCACATTTTTTTTTTATTGGAGACTGCTCTGACAGAACATGGTTCTACCATAGTGTTATTTTTATAATAATTATTAGCAGGTGTCCAGAGCACCCCCCCCCTTACATCAGTTGTCAAGTGTCCCCCACCCTCTCTTATGTCACACTGCACCCACTTGCCTTGTGCTGCTCTCGGGAAGAAGATCTTGGAAGCAGAAAGTGCAGGGTCTGGAGAAGGACCAGAGGAAGGCTGGAGTCAGCAGCCAGAGTCTACTAAATGCTGAGACCAGGGGAGGCGCAGACAGGGGGGTACCACAACTGTACAGAGAGGCACAGGATATGTCATGTCTGCTGTTGTCTATTGAGGGGGGGACAGGGACAAACCTCTCTACAACTGCATGGAGAAGTGCCGGATCTGGTGGAGGAGTTCCGTTCTCCTCTCTGCTGCTGACTGCTGAGATAAAGTTGTAGTGAGGATGATGCCAGAGTTGCCGGAGAGGTGCGAGGGCCACATTCGGACCATGGGCCTTGTGTTTTGACATGTGTGCCCTAGAAAGTCCAAAAGATAAATGAGCCCCACAAAGGTTGTTGTGTTCTGAGCTCTATGACGTTAAGAATAATACTTGTAAGTGTAATATTCCTTCAGAGACCATGGTGATAAAGAACAGGTACACTGCCTATGTCATGCCCAAAACAACCTTGATTAATGATGCTGCAAAGCAAAAAGCCTTCCGACAACTGCAAAGAGCCAAGAGAAGTGAGGCAGAACTGAATATTTAGTCAATGGCAATTACAAAGTTGTCAATGTGGAGAGTTTTCAGCTTAATTAATCAGACCACGGCTTCTGGAAAACTTCGATACGTACATTAAGTTTCCATTTTTTTGAGCATTGTTTTACATGGTATTATTACTAGTTATTGAACCTAATCTTCTCAAGCTTAAATAGATGTTTAATGTTTGGGTATGTACAAGAAATTTCTACCAAAGCAGCAATTTGTGTTGGCTTTGTACTGAAAGTGCTGAATTAAAGTAGACCTTGAGCTAAAACTTTTTGTTTTGGATGGAGTGGAGAAGGATTAGAAGCACAGAATTTCCTCTCACTTCCTGTTTAAGTGACGGGGGACTTTGAGACAAGAAATTAGAAGAAATGTCTCAAGCGGGTACATACAGCAGTTTAAAACTTTATTTTAGTAGCGCATGGAAAGGTTTAGCTTTTCCCCATTTTTATGGTGGACAGAAAACCTATAGAGACCTACATAGTAAGAAATTCAGGTAGTTTCTTCTGCTTTTTCATAATTATTGGCTTTATCCCCATTGGGTGGGGAATCTCATCACCTATTGTCCTATTGACCTCATAAGAAAGGAAATCCCCGAATGGCACAGAGACAGCCACAAAAATGTCAGAGGCTCTAGTCTTCCCCTTTTTATCCAAAACGGAAAAAAAATAATGTTTTGGCTGGAGCTAAGCTTTACGGTCTTATGTACACTAAAATAATTGATTATGTCTCAGCTGCTTTTCTTCCCCCATAAAACTCTGAACTCAAAAGATCAGCTCCATCAGCAACTCAAAAAGAAAATTGTGATGTTCTTAATCTAAACACTTACAATAATATGGTTCCAGAGTTATGATGGAGATGTACTGTAGAAGTTAGAGGGCTACATTGGCCCATATTTTATGGCAGTGCTTCTCAACCTGCTAGTGCATTGGCCCCTTGATAACATTTTCCAAGTTGTGGGTACCCCTAAGGCCCGGTACACACGAGCAAACATGTACGATGAAATCGGTCCGTCGGACCGTTTTCACCGTACATGCCTGCCAGAGGGCTTCTGTACGATGGTTGTACTAACCATCGTACAGAAGTCCGCGCGTAAACACTATGCGGGGCGTGTCCGCATCGTCGCCGCGACGATGACGCGGCGTTGACGCGGAGACGTAGGCGGGCCTGCCATTTAAAGGCTTCCACGCATGCGTCGAAGTCATTCGACGCATGCGAGGGACGGCGGGCGCTCGGACATGTACGGTAGGTCTGTACTGACGACCGTACATGTCCGAGCGGGCAGGATTCCAGCGGACGGTTTTAAAACACGTCCAGGAATATTTGTCTGCTGGGAAAAGGCCCGGCGGGCAAATGTTTGCTGGAATTCGGCCCGCTCGCGCCTACACAAGACCGAACATGTATGCTGAAACTGGCCCGCGGACCAGTTTCAGCATACATGTTTGGTCGTGTGTACGGGGCCTAACAGTAAAATTATTTTTGTAGCGTGGGTTCTCAGCACCCAAGGAAAGACAAGTAATTTGCGCCCCTAATCCACAGACATTTAGTGCTCCCTGAGTCCCTTCCACTCGTACACTATTAAAACCCCTTCTGTTACAATTTTGGATGTACCACTCATTCCCTTTGTTCTCCTTTCTTTCCCTTTTATCTCTCTCTATCCTAATTTCTTGTTTTATTTACTCCTTCTCTTACTCTTTGGTGGGGGGGGGGATGGGACGAGTGGCAGTGCTGGTGGGGGGTAGGATCAGTGGCAGTGCTGGTGGGATTAGTGGCAGTGCTGGTGGGGGGTGGGATCAGTGGCAGTGCTGGTGGGGGGTGGGATCAGTGGCAGTGTTGGTGGGAGTTCTGATCAGCCAACTAGGTGCTCTTAATCTAGGTCATCTGCTGATCTGAGAACTGTAGTGAGGACTTTTAATGACAACTCTAATCAAAGGCAGTGTTACTCACTGTGTCTCTAGCTGTGTCCCTACCCTTC
Organism: Rana temporaria; assembly: GCF_905171775.1. NCBI lineage: Eukaryota > Metazoa > Chordata > Amphibia > Anura > Ranidae > Rana > Rana temporaria. Next base: position 43,087,990 of record NC_053490.1, read on the forward strand.
CCACACATAACTGTATTTTCATTTGAGTCCATCTGATCATCCCCCACAGCTAACTACCCTTTGTTCCACTTGATCCTCCCTTCTAGATTGTAAGCTCTAACGAGCAGGGCCCTCTGATCCCTCCTGTATTGATTGTATTGTGACTGTACTGTCTTCCCTGATGTAAAGCGCTGCGCAAACTGTTGGCGCTATATAAATCCTGTATAATAATAATAATAATAATAATAGCTCTATGGTGTCTTGCAGCAGTGACACCTATGGCGAAATCAAGAGATAGGGGCTCCTCCAGCCCCTCCCACTTTACATTCCTCACCAGTCAGCTGACCTCTAGTCTCTGCCCCTCACTCATGCCGTGAACTGAATGGGCGGCTGTGAAGAGGCTGAGTGGGTGGCCACGGGGTCCAGGGACAGCCCTGTTTAGCGGCTCCGAAAAGGCTGGGAGAGAGGTTCAGGCTCCAGGGACAGCCCTGCTTAACGGCTATGAAAAAGCTGGGAGAGAGGTGTGGGCTCCAGGGACAGCCCTGCTTAGCGGCTATGAAAAGGCTGGGAGAGCGGTGCAGGCTTCAGGAACAGCCCAGGATTTGGTGACCCCTGGCAAGTGAGAACCACTGTTCTAGGGCAATGTTCCTGCATACAATCTTTTTGGGTGTTCGTACAACAAATCTTAGAATACATACTAGATACCTCTTTGCCTCTAGACCCACTTCATTAAATCTTGGTGTTTCCCTTTTCAGGTATTTCTAAAAACTCTAAAAACCTAGGAAACGTCTCCCCCAGCATTGGAGATCAACTGAAGTTCCTTCACATGCACAGCTCCTATCTGCCATTGCAGATGTATGAGTGTTGGAACATCAATATCGAGTGACTGTTTGGAAGATTTAAATAACATATAGGCCCCATGGGATTACTCCTTCTTTGGCTCGTTCTCCTATAATACCACCTCCACATGTGTATCCACTAAGATCTGACTCCAATGCAGGCCCAATATTCTATACTCTGAATAAATGGGTGCCCTACTAATATATCTTTTCTCTGTTACATGAAATATATACTGTAAATATTGTCGGGAACTGGGATCTCTATGGATGACCTTGTGTCCACTAAGATGTTCTCATGTTTGGACAAATGTTTATTTCTTTTTACTTTGCACTTTAATTTTTTAAAGGACATATAGAAAAAAGACAATGGAGGTCTGTAACTCGTGTCATCTCCATGATTTATGAGTCCAGTACCAATGCTTTCTTTATTTGTTTTGAATTGACAAACTTTACAAATTGGAAAATACTTTATAGCATACTGTTTGTTCTTCTATATCCTTGGTGTCACATTCCAAGTAATTTAAAATGACCTTTTGTTCAAGATTGTATAGCTTTCTCTTTTTTTGTAATATGGCAAAACTGTAATAAAAAATTATAACAAAAAAAGCAAATCTAAGTAGCTCAGAGGAACGTTAAAGTATCTCGGAAGGATTTGATGCATACTACATTTTGCTTACCTTTGAGGTTATTGTTTGTGAGAGAGATCATTTTTATAAGCACTTGTGTCATCTAAACTAGTGAGATAAAATAACCTCAATAAAATTACAAAAAAAATGGTCATTGGGTCAAAATACCTTGAATTTTCGGGCACCAATTTTTATTTTTTCCCCTCTGTTTTCACCCGGTGATCTGGACAGTAACACACCTCCTGTATTAGAGTGCCCCTATTCTGGATAAAGGAGCAGAGAAGGACAGCCCAATTGTCATCCTTAGGTAGGGGAAGTGTTAGATATACTAGCAGATTTAAATACACTAAAACATTGAAGCCAAACTCTAGCTAACACTTTGTAATCAGTTACAGCAAACATTTTGTTTCCTTTTGGGATAAAGATTTTACTTAAAGCGGAGTTCCACCTAAAAATGGAACTTTCGCTTAACCCACTCCTCGCCCCCTTACATGCCACATTTGGCATGTAATTTTTTTGGGGGGGGCAGTGGGGGCTTCAGGAGAAGAGGACTTCCTGTCCCACTTCCTCCTTCCGCCGAGGGGCTGGAAAGGCGATTAGCTTAATCGCCTTTTCACAGCCCCTCCCTGTAGGCGAGCGTCTGTCCAATCGGACGGCGCCGCTCGCGCATGCGCAGTGGGTGCCCGCCTGTGAAGCCGAAAGCTGTCACTGCCGGGTGCCCACACTAAGAATGAAGACGCCGGCCGGTAAGGGGGGGGGGGCGAGGAGCGGAGCCCCGGCCGGCGCGTCGCTGGAGCCGTGGAGCAGGTAAGTGTCTGTTTATTAAAAGCCAGCAGCTACACTTTTTGTAGCTGCTGACTTTTAATAAACTTAAAAAAAAGGTGGAAAACCCCTTTAAAGAAATAAACGCTGTTCATTATAAGCATCCCTGCCTATGCTTAATGGTTTGTCTCATCCATGGAACTGTATACACCTGCAAGAGAGCTTGCTCTTTTAAAAAAACGACAGTCCTACTAGCCAGATAACCAAGGAAGGGAAAGAATACCTTAAAAAAGAAAGCTAATATAGCCGTCCCATTTAAGAATTGATAAAATGCGGTATTATTGTTTGACTTTGGGTTTAAACCTGTAAGTTGGAATTTAGGAATCTTATTATGATGCAGTACTAGAAGACTCAGGGTTTCCCCCACACCTCTTTTCCTTTTTTTTAATGGATCACTGTATTGGGGGATTTGTATGAGGTAGTCTTTTAAGGTTTGTTGGTTATATGTTGGTCAATTAATGTTAAAAAGTTCGACTATATATGTCCTTACTTTGTAGAGAGATATCTCGGTAACAGCAGCAGCTGTTGCCACAACCGAGGCATCCATCTCTTCAGATGGCGGTCCTGTAAACGATGATCGTGGTCTCTGTGGCGGATTCACCGCAAGATCACCATTATCGGCAGTGGGAGAGGGGCCCTCCTCCCGCCGCTTACCGGAGTTGTCGGTAGCGGTGGAGGCGATTGGGTCCTATCCGTGGCTGGGTATGGAGACGAGTGAGGGCAAGATGGCCCCCACCCATCTCCATACCATGGCAGGGTTGTAGCGACGTCAAACGTCAATTCCGCCCATACGTCTTAAAGGGCCAATTTATTTTTGTCATTTTTTCTAAAGACAATTTTTTTAATATTTTTTTTTTATTGCATTTTTGTCTAAATATGAGATGTGACGTCTTTTTGACCCCAGATCTCATATTTAAGATGACCCGTCATGCTTTTTTCTATTACAAGGGATGTTTACATTCCTTGTAATAGGAATAAAAGTGACCCAATTTATTTATTTTTGTTTTAAACAGTGTAAAAATAAATAAAATCAAGTAAAGTAAATAAGAATTTTTTTTTTCTTAAAGCGCCCCGTCCTGACGAGCTTGCACGCAGAAGCGAACACATACATGAGTAGCACCCACATATGAAAACGGTGTTCAAACCACACATGTGAGGTATCACCACGATATTTAGAGCAAGAGAAATAATTATAGCCATAGACCTCCTCTGTTACTCAAAACATGCAACCTGTAGAATATTTTAAATGTCGCCTATGGAGATTTGTAAGGGTAAAAGTTTGACGCCATTCCACGAGCGGGTGCAATTTTGAAGCGTGACATGTTGGGTATCAATATACTCGGCGTAACATAATCTTTTACTATATAAAAAAAAATTGGGCTATCTTTACTGTTGTCTTATTTTTTAATTAACATTTTTTATTTTTTTTTCAAAAAAAAAGTGCGCTTGTAAGGCCGCTGCGCAAATACGGTGTGACAAAATGTATTGCAATGACCGCCATTTTATTCGCTAGGGTGTAAAATGTATAATGTTTGGGGTTCTGAGTAATTTTCTAGCAAAAAATAATTGTTTTTAACGTGAAAAACAGGCTTGGTCCTTAAGTGGTTAAATGGTAGGGACCCTACTTTTGACTCATCTCTGTAACTGTATACACCTGCAAGAGAGCGTGTTCTTTTAAAATAGATGGCCAGATCACCAATTGAAAAAAGGAAAGAAAACCTAAAAAATTAAAATAATCCAGCCATCACATTTAGGAACTGATAAGCTGCAGTATTATTGCTCGCATTTGGGTTTAAAACGACTTTATAAATGTAAATTTTTATTTTAATTTTAATTGGGGGGAACCCTACTTTTGACTGTCAAAGATTGCACACACAATCGTGTTTCTCACCCTATTGCCCCATGACACCTTTATTTTAAAATACATTTTATATAGATATCTTCTTTTCGTGGGTCCAGTCATGTGCTGCCACCAATCCTCTTCCTCCTTTGGCAGTATGCTGTCCCAAATGCTGTAGGCTTTCTAAACCTTCTCAACACAGAGGAACCCTTGAAATAACTTTCCAGGCTTGCGGGACCCTTGCTAAAAATGACTATATCTACAATTTTTTTTTTTTTTTTGTGTATTTTGTGCGTGTACTCGAGAGAGGAGCCGGACTGCAGGAGTTGGGAGTAGGCAGGCCTCCCCCAGAGGCAATCTGCCACCTTTCTCCATGCCCCGGGTGGCAATGGTGGGTGTGTGAGGGGGTCCTCCCACACAGCCCGCCCTACCTGCTCCGCTTTGAAGCCCAACGGGGCAGAGGGACTCCCTATAAGGGAGATGAGAGGATCTAGCCCGCTCAACCAGCCCCGTTAGTCCTTTGCCTCTCTTTTTTTTGGTCAAAGTGCGTGCATGTTAACCCAATTTAACCCAATTTCGAGTGTGTGTAAGTGTGGTGGTTTTTGTGGGGGGGGGGGTGGGCGTACTAAGCGCAGGCTTACCTCGCATAGCACACCCACCGGGAGCAGGGCTGAGACCACCAAACTCAATTCACATGTAGACCGGGATCCGAACCCCTAGCTGCAGAGGTGAATGGCTTGTCAGTGCAGTGCCAATGGCGTTGAGCCACCGCAGCTCCCACTATATCTACAATTGATGGTACAATAGTGTGATGGTCAATGGGAAGAATGCTCCTTACACTTGTGGACGTTGGGAAGAATTACCCCCTATAGATAGCTAAAAGGTGACAGTGGAAACTTATCTGAGGCAGAAATTGCTTATTGATAAAGGAATCCCTAGAAACCCCTGGTTGAGAAACCCTGCCGTAGAGCATGGTGGTTGCCTAACGAGTGAGCGTACTTTGTAGGATTCTCCTGTGAGCCCAGGACACCAGGATTAGGAACCCCCGAGGGGGTGGGTCCTTGACACCCAGGACTTACAAAAGCTGTGTTGAATAGTGGTAGACAAGGTACTGCATTTGAATCGGGTATTTTTAGAAAGAAAGAAAGGAAGTATTGCAGTGAAAGCTGCAATTTTTTTAGTTGTAATAACTGTTGGGCAATGGATTTTTTTTTTTATCTTAAACTTGAATTGGGCCTTAGTTACTGATATTTTTATGATGTCGGTGCAAAGTGCAATGACTATGTGGAAAGCACATGAGCTCGTAGTAACCACACTTCAATGTACTGCCATCAAGTGACGAAAAATTTGCAAACCAATTGGTTGCCTTGGGTCACAGCACTTGGCTCTATAGTCCCAATACGTTGCGTGGCCTCATTAAATAACCCTGTATGTAAGTGCTATGCATCTCTGTGAAATGGCATTACTTAAATAGCTTTAAATGTCCCCACTAAAACATACATTCATATTCTGGGGTTATAAGTAGCAGAATGTGCCGTACGACTTTCCACAAAACATTGTGTATGTCGCCGAATTACGTCTCTTTGTTTGAAGCGTAATTGCTGAAATTGGACGGTTTGTTTTATGTCTTAACATAATTGCCTGAGTGTGTTTAATTAGTCTACTTAGATCTGGTTTTCGAGGCTCTTGTTTTTGTACCGGCGCTAGACGGATGGATAATCAAGTTCTCGTAATCTGAGAAGAGAGCGGTTTAACGGATCTAGAAGGCGGCTGGTTGAAGAGGTGGATACAAACCGCTGTTCCTTTTTCCCGGAAGGATCTGTGAAAGAAAATCTGAATTTAAAGAGAACACTAGTCAATTGTAAAATACCCATACTTAATCATGTTATATATAAGGCAGAACTCCAGGCAAATTTCTAAAGACACAGATACACATTGTATGGTTTCCTCGCTAGTGCACAGGGTAGGGCGGTTGTGGGCACTCCCATTCTGTTAATTGGGTTGCGCACAGCGTGTGGTACTGCCAGCTAAACAAGACAGCGGGGATGATTTTTGCCTCGCTGTGATGCAAAGCTTAATGGACATTGCATATGTACAAACCCTTACGCTGCCTTTGTAGCTAAAGGGGGAGCAGTTGGAGGGGAGGTAAAACTGGATTGACTGTGCCCCCCCCCCCCTAACCACTAGTGTAAACAAGGCCTTATATATGCTTGGAGCTCAGCTTTAATTAGTTTTTTTTGTTTTAGATTTTTGTTGTGGTTTGTCCAAAATTTTCCAGAGTCATAGAGGGGAAAACTTTCAGTGGGAACACTTGCTCCAGAGGCAATAGTCTCAGGGCCTCTTCACACATGCGTGGTAAAACTTGCATGTTACTGCAATGCATGGTAATGCCCATGCCCTGGAAGACGTCTCATTTGACGAAGAGTGTGGGGCGGAGCCTCATGTTGCTTTAATTGTGCTACCAGAAGTGACCTGGAAGTGAGTCTGTTGGCGGGCTTGAATCAATTATTTTTTTTCATTGCGCAGTGCTTTGTTCACTAAGTGCAAGTTAAGTTTTAATAAATCTAATATATGGGATTTCACACTGTGTGGTGCATCTGTTTCCAATAATTTTTTTTGACAATGATTAGAGATGCGGAGGCTGACAGAAAAAGTACATGGTCATTAATATCTCAGCTAACGCAGGACCACTGATGCCACATGTCTATGACTTCCCTGTATTTGTGGCCTTTGGTAGTGGAGATTCTGTACAACTGTAACAGGCGCTCTTTCGTCGCTGTATTGCGTTCTGCACTGGAGCGCATACGGCAACCGCGCAATGACGTCATCGCCCAGCGCCGCGCGCGTTCCACCGTGGAACGCGGAAGTGCGCCGTATCATCTCCACTGATCCCATATGCACCTGTTTACTGCCTATAAAGGCTTCCACTTTCCATACAAACAGGGTTCTATTGTCAGCAGTAGCCGGCCACGCTACAAAACTATTGGTGCCGTCGTTCCCCAACCTGGACAACCTGGATTCTGTTTTGGTGTGGGTTCACCAGTTAGATTCTGCTTTGGTGTGGGTTCACCAGTTGGATTCTGTTTTGATGTGGGTTCACCAGTTGGATTCTGTTTTGGTTTGGGTTCACCAGTTGGATTCTGTTTTGGTGTGGGTTCACCAGTTGGATTCTGTTTTGGTTTGGGTTCACCAGTTGGATTCTGTTTTGGTGTGGGTTCACCAGTTGGATTCTGTTTTGGTTTGGGTTCACCAGTTGGATTCTGTTTTGGTTTGGGTTCACCAGTTGGATTCTGTTTTGGTTTGGGTTCACCAGTTGGATTCTGTTTTGGTGTGGATTCACCAGTTGGATTCTGTTTTGGTGTGGCTTCACCAGTTGGATTCTGTTTTGGTTTGGGTTCACCAGTTGGATTCTGTTTTGGTTTGGGTTCACCAGTTGGATTCTGTTTTGGTTTGGGTTCACCAGTTGGATTCTGTTTTGGTGTGGGTTCACCAGTTGGATTCTGTTTTGGTGTGGGTTCACAGCTGGATTTTTTTGGAAACCTTTATTTTGATTGGTGTGCAAAGTGGACTTTCTGCACCAGTGAACATTTTGTTTTTATCAAGTGGTTAGCACTTCCACCTAGCACCACTATGAGGGTCACTACTTGCCTGGTGTCTGCATGTTCTCCCTGTGCCTGCGTTCCTCAGGATACTCTGGTTTCCTCCCACACTCCAAAGACATGCCGGTAGGTTTATTGGCTACTGTCTAATGTGGCCCTAGTATGTCTAAATGTGAGTTAGGGACCTTAGATTCTAAGCTCCTTGAAGGCAGGGACTGATGTGAATGTACAATATATGTAAATTGACGGTGCTATATAAGTACCTGCAATAAATAAATACATTTGTCTCATATTGACATTTATTTACTAGCACAGCATTGTTTATTTACAATGCATTGCATGTGCTTGATGTACTACAGTGCAATTTATATTTGAATGGGCTGCCTAACGTAATGCGCTTCAGTGCACAAAAACACATTCAATGGGGCACATGATATTGCATTTTTAATGAACCTTAAGAGGGCATTCTCCTTATTTTTGAGGGAATTCTTCTCATTTGCTGCAGATAGAAATAACAAGAAGAAATATCTCCAAAATTAAAAAAATAAATAAATAAAATAAAATGGCTTAAGCCTCAGGCCCCGTACACACGACACACGGCAGAATTCAGCCAGAAACTCGGTCGGAGCTGGATTCTGCCGAGAAACTCGGTCGTGTGTACACTTTTCAGCGAGGAAGCCGACGAGGAACTCGTCGGGCCGAAAAGAGAACATGTTCTCTATTTCCTCGTTGTTCAATGAGGAAAGTCGGCCCGCCGAGCTCCTCGGCGGCTTCCACACTGAACTCGACGAGGAACTCGATGTGTTTGGCACGTCGAGTTCCTCGGACGTGTGTACGGGGCCTTATACACACAACCAATTTTCCCATCGGGAAAACTGCCATGACAGCTTTTGGCCAGGACAACCGGGCCGCTTGTATGCTCCATCGCAGTTTTCCCGACGAGAAAACTGCGGGGGAAAAAAAGAGAACATGTTTTATTCTTCCTGACAGATTTCCCAGTGGACTTTTTCCCGTCGGTAAAACCGGTCGTGTGTATGCTTTCCCAAGGGCAAAAAAAAACAAAAACACGCATGCTCAGAATCAAGTATTAGATGGGAGCGCTCGTTCTGGAAAAACTAGCGTTCGGATTGGAGATAGCACATTCATCACGATGTAACGGACAGAAAAGCATGAAGACTGAAAAGCGCGAATCGTCTCTCACCAAACTTTTACTAACACAAGGATCAGCAAAAGCAACCCGAAGGGTAGCACCGTTTGAATGGAACTTTCCCTTTATAGTCCAGTCGTACGTGGTGTATGTCACCACGCTTTGGATGGATGGTATTTGGCCTGAACGTGTGTATGCAAGGCAGGTTTGAGACAGTGGCGGATCCAGAGTCTAGTTTTGGGAGGGGCACTGCCAAAAAATAAGGCGATCGCTCCCCACAGAGATAGAACAGCATTCTGCCGATGTAAAAAATGCTGCTCTGTCAGAGATGAACAGAGTGATCTTCTGTTTCTGCTAACCAGGAACACGGATCACTCTGTTCATCTAGTGAATCCATCCCCCACACAGTTAGAAAGCACCCCCTAGGAATACAGTTAACCCTTCGATCGCCCCTGATGTTAACCCCTTCCCAGCCAGTGTCATTAGTACAGTGACAGTGCATATTTTTAGCACTCATCACTGTATTAGTGTCACTGGTCCCCTAAAAAGTGTCAAGTGTCAGGTGCCCGATTTGTCCGCCGCAATCTTACAGTGCTGAAAAATCACTGATCGCCGCCATTACTAGTAAAAAATAAATAAAACCGCTGGGCCAGATTCACAAAAGAGAAACGACGGCGTATCTCCTGATACGCCATCGTATCTCTGTGATCCGCCCGTCCTAACTATGCGGCTGATTCAAAGAATCAGTTACGCATAGATAGCCCTAAGATCCGACAGGTGTAATTGACTTACACCGTCGGATCTTAGGATGCAATTGTAGGCCGGCCGCTAGGTGGCGAGGACATTGTGGTCGGCGTAGAATATGCAAATGCCTAGTTACGGCGATTCCCGAACGTCCACGATGCCCGTCGATCTAAATTTACGTTGTTTCCGTAGCGATACGCGTTGTAAAGTTAGGGCTGCCTCCTAGGTGTTCTAAGCAATGTTAAGTATGGCCGTCGTTCCCGCGTCGAAATTTAAAAAATCATGTCGTTTGCGTAAGTCGTCGCTGGACGCCATTTACGTTAACGTCTAAACAAATGACGTCCGTGTGACGTCATTTAGCGCAATGCACGTCGGGTAATTTTCCACGCAGTACGTTTGGCGTGGGAACGCGCCTAATTTAAATGGTGCCCGCCCCATTTGAATTAGGCGGGCTTGCGCCGAGTGAATTTACGTTACGCCGCTGCAAGTTTACAGGTAAGAGCTTTGTGAATCAGGCACTTGCGCTGTAAACTTGCGGCGTGTAACGTAAATCAGATACGTTACGCCGCCGTGGAGCAACGTAATTCTCTCTGAATCTGGCCCGCTGTAACTATATAAATAGAGGTAATTAAATACCATCAAAAGAAAGCTCTATTTGTGGGAAAAAAGAACATCAATTTTACAACGCCGCAGTCAGTTAAAGTAACGCAGCACAGTATCGCAAAAAATGGCCTGGTCATGAACATGTGAGGGGTAAACCTTTCCAGAGCTGAATGAGTTAACACTGAACAAGACTAAAAGGGCAGCTGCAGCACTTTTTTTTTCCTCATAAATAATGCCACACATGTATTTTGTACTTTTACACATTAATGAATTTTTTTACTCACTTTTGATAAAATAGTTTGGTGCTCTGGTGGGGGGAGGGGCTCCCATGCAGGACGACCATGGGACATGAGCAGTGTCCCGATTATTGCACTGTTTGCAGGCAGGGCAGCATCAGATGTCAGTGAGTGTTCACTGCTTCTTCCTCCTGTGTACATGCCGCGCTGCCTGCAACCTGCAGTGTGGAGAAGATGGAGGGAGGAGGTGGGTGGAGCCAACACTGGCTTCACCCACCTCCTCCGTCCTGGTCCAGCGCAGTCGCGGCGTTATGACAATTACAGAGTCTCTCTCTCGGCGCTGCTGTTCAGATGATGATACTGGTGTGGGAGAGAGTGAGACTTGAAGTCAGTCAGTGATATTTTCGGGGGGGGGGGGGGGGGGGCAATTTCCCCCTTGCCCCCCCCCCCCCTGGATCCGCCCCTGATTTGAGAGGAATCCCGTCGGGAAAAATTTTGGTTATTTTCCTGCTTAGAAAAACGGTTGTGTGTACGAAGCATTAGATATCACTTAAAAATACCTCTTGGACAGTGCTTTGTGATGGAAAAGTCCCGGGCCTGAGTAAATATACAAATAGACTCATTACTCCCATTTGTGTGTGTGCAGGAGGTATCATTGCCAAAACCTGGAAAATCCCTTCTATTTCCAAACAGCAATCAGTTGCTGAAAATAAATGGATTTACAATATGGGATATATCTCTTACAGCTAGAAATCCATCAGGTTCGACACCTTTTTTATGATATGGCTGCCATGCATCAGCAAGTATCTGCAAGAACTACGGGAACTAATAGGTCTACTAACACCATTCTAGGAAAAGAGCCTACAACAATAGTATCCTCTCTAGTACACATTTCAAAACTTGGAGACATGGAGGTTTCCTTTCTATTCCCCGACTTCGGCTCCCACACAATACGATAATGAAAAACCAAAACAAACAAGAACATCTGGCTCACTCCAAATTTGTACGAACGCTGTTCTCGCACTGTGAAACAACGTTTTTCCATTAACCGATTGCTTGTATGGTCTTAAACAGACTCTGTGGCTTTTCAGAAACAAATTAAAAAAAAATGAAGAAGCGGCCCGCTGCAAAAAAAATAATTCTTAATTCTTACCTCATTGGTAGGCACTAGGGGCAGGCCCGGATTTCCCACAAGGCCACTGAGGCCAGGCCTTGGGGCGGCAGGGCGCCAAGGGGCGGCAGTGGCATGGAGTCCCCCGACATACAGTAACATACAGTTAAGGGCAGTAAGTTATGGGGGAATCCGCTCGCTCGTTAACAAGTGATTGCGGCGATGTCGCGGAAATCACTTGTAAAATGTGTGCTCTCGTCCGTCCTCCCCTCTCCCCCCACCCCACATATCTCTCTTTGCTGGCTCTGCCTTCGGGACTCCCCCCTCCCCCCGGCCACCAAGTCTGTCTCCTGTCCCTGCTACTGATGTACACAGAGAGAGGGGAGAGCTGTGCTCTTCCCATCTCAGCTGTGACAGGAGTTCTAGCACAGTGCTAGGACTCCTGTTTTGGAGGTGACAGGGTCAATAAAGAGAACATGTCAAGTGAAAAAAATTGATAAAAAATAAATAAATAATAAGAAATAATAATTAAATTAATAAAATAAAAATGTAAAGAATAAGAAAAAATAATAAGGAAAATAATAAGAAAATTATACAAAAATTAATAAAAGTAAGCGACAAGCTACAAAAAAAAAGTGATAAAAAAGTAAAAAATAAATAAAAAATATTTGAACTAACCGTGCCGCGCATTCTCCGTTGATTTGGGGGGGGGTTTGGTTGGTGGGGAGGGGGTGCATTGCGGAACCTGGCCTTAAGGCGGCAGGGAGAGCAAATCCGGCCCTGACTAGGGGCCAGATTCACGTACCTGCGGCGCAGCGTAACGTAACCCGTTTACGTTACACCGCCGCAAGTTTTCAGCGTAAGTGCCCGACGTGCTTTGCGCGAAATTACGGCGGCCCGACGTGTTTGTGAATCGCGACGTGCGTAATGTACTTACGCCGGGAAAAAATTAATTCAAAAGCGACGCGGGAACGACGGCCATACTTTAACATGGCTGGTGTAAAGTTAAGCAATGAAAAACATTGCTTAACTTTGCGCCGGGAAAAAAAATACTTGCGACGACGACGTAACGAACGCGAAAAACTTTGTGGATCGCCGTAAATCCTCATTTGCATACCCGACGCTGGAATACGACGCAAACTCCCCCCAGCGGCGGCCGAAGTATTGCATCCTAAGATCCGACGGTGTAAGTCAATTACACCTGTCGGATCTAAGGGCTATCTATGGGGAACTGATTCTATGAATCAGCCGCATAGATACGACGAGAGATACGACGGTGTATCAGGAGATACGCCGTCGTATCTCTTCTGTGAATCTGGCCCTAGGTGCCTTGTCCTGTAGTGGGGGCTGCTGGACTGAAACACAGCATGTGGTGGGGACCCATCCCTACCATAAATAAAATTACATTTTGGATGGAGTTGGGTTTTATCATCTGTTGAGAATGAGCCTCGCAGTGCATTATTCACAACCGACTCATAAACTTGCATTGTGAGAAGGGGCCGTAAAGGCCAACCACTGAGTAGCAAGCACAGGAGAGTAGAGTAGAAAGTAGAGCCTGCACATAGAGCAAATATGGTCTTCCATATGCATACCGTATTTATCGCCCTATAGTGCGCACCGGCGTATAGCGCGCAGCCCAAACCTAGAAGGGAATCCTAAGAAAAAAAAAGAAATACTGACAGTTTACAGTTACTTACAGTTGCTCGGCGTCCATCGGCAGCCTTGTCTGGTCCTGCGTCCGTTTGCGGCATTCGTGGTGTCCTCCCCGCTTCTCCCCGCTTCTCCCGCGCTGTTTTTGAACACCCCCGCCGACATATACCGAGCGCAGTACACTAGGCTAGGCTCGTTTCCTCTCGCATAAAGGCTAGGAGACGGCACAGGGCATGACCGCGAGCGGAGCCGAGCGTGGCCGAGCCCAGCCGAGTGTACCCGAGTGTACTGTACTCGGTATATATCGGCGGCGGCGCTCAGAAAGCGGGGATCGGCGTATAACGCGCACCCACGATTCTCCCCTGATTTTAAGGGGAAAAAAGTTCGTTATACGCCGATAAATACGGTAATTGCAAACTACACAGAAAAAAAGTACAGTAAAACCTTGGATTGCAAGCATACTTCGTTCCATAAACATGCTTGTAATCCAAAAGCACTTGTATATCAAAGCAAATTTCTCCATAAAAAATAATGGAAACTCAAATGAAAGTCCTTCAGTTTATAGTCCATATAAAAAGATTATAGCAATGTGATAGGTTGTGTAACCATAAAATGTCCATCCACAAATGGAAGCCTCCACAAGGGGATTAGAAGCAAAATCCAGCAGGAGCTACACACGTAGGGGTGCCTGTCTTCTTTTTTATACACGCTACTTGTATATCAAGACATCGCTTGTATATCAAGTCAAAATTGTATTAAAAAATGTTGCTTGTCTTGCACAACGCTCTCAAACCAAAGTTTTACTGTATTCTAAAACATGACCACGTATTGATGAGCACACATACTTAAAGTGATACTAAAGTCTTGTTTTTTTTTCTTTAAAAATAACAAACATGTTATGCTGTACTTACATGCTCTGTGTAATGGTTTTGCACAGAGCAGCCTGGATCCTCCTCTTCTCGGGTCCTACACCAGCGCTCCTGGCTCCTTCCTCCTGTCGAGTGCCCCCACAGCAAGCAGCTTACTATGGGGGCACCCAAGCTGAGCTGCAGCTCTGTGTGTCCATTCAGACACAGAGCCGTGGTTCGGCCCGCCCCATCTCTCTTCTGATTGGCTAACTGGCTTTGATTGACAGCAGCGGGAGTCAATGGAGCCTCTGCTGTGTCTCAGCCAATCAGGAAGGAGAGTCCCGGACGGCCGAGGCACTAGTGCACATCGCTGGAGGAAGATCGGGCTCAGGTAAGTATTAGGGGGGCTGCTGCACACAGAAGGTGTTTTAACTTAAAGCATGGAGTACTAAGAAAAATAAAAATAACATTTACGGGTGCTTTTATTTGTTCTTTGTATTAATCTTGGGTAGCCTGTTGTTTTAGTGTGTATGAGTTCAATATCTATTTGAAACAGGGTGTGCATCACAAAGCTCAAACACACATGCCTTTCTTGGCAGCCTTAGCTGCACTGAACAGTGAATGACCAGGCTCTGTAAAGCCACATAGTTATATAGTTTATTTGTTTGAAAAAAGACATCCAGTTCAACCAAATGAATGTAAAGTGCTCTGTTATTAGTGGCTTCCTAGCCATTCACCAACTGAAGCATAATAAACACTGTTTACTATGCTTCATTTATGAATGAACACAGTGAGTGTGTTAACTTCATTTGTAAAAGGAAGGGGCCAGTAAATAACATAGTAACTAGTCACTTCCTTCATTCTCCATCCTGAAACATCCCCTGCAGCAGCTGGGGGTAGAGGAGGGAAGATAACAGCACTGCAAGGGGCGCAGCAAAAGGGGAAGCCCAGGCAGTAGGGGGAATCTGCTCTGCACAGAGTGAATAGTGTGTGCCCAGGCATACCTGGCACAACCCCTGCTCCCGCCCATGTAAACAGCAGCTTTAAAGTGTAATTATACATTTGTAGTTGTTTCAGCACAACATTTTTTGAGTACATATACTGATTATATTATTATTATTTTTTTTTAAAGGGGGGGACCACTTGTATAGGTATTGCTTTAAAAAAAATAAGGGGGGAATTCTATATATTTTCTTGAAGGATGAGCTATAATGTTTACTAGTCTTGCTAACATTGTGTGCCAACAGGTGTGTCGACATTTAAAAGATTCGCCCTTGTTCTGGGGGCAACTCTGAAATTTGAGAATTCTTTCTGTCTTGGTGACGATGGTCGCAAGTTCAAACAGAGGAGTGAATCTGTATAATGGAGACACAGACAGCAAAAAAACTTTGCCGGGGGTCTAAACCTTTTAAAATGTGTAAAAAATAAATAATAATTAAAAACGTTTTTGCGTAGGCACAAAGGGCCAGATTCAGATAGGTCAGTGGATCTTTAGATCCGCGTAACCTATCTGATTTACGTTACGCCGCCGCAAGTTTTTGAGGCAAGTGCTTTATTCAGAAAGCACTTGCCTCTAAAGTTGCAGCGGCGTATCGTAAATCCCCTGGCGGAATTCAAATTCCACGGCTAGGGGGCGTGTAAAATTTTAATCATTCGCGTCCCCGCGCCGAACGAACTGCGCATGCGCCGTCCGCTAAATTTCCCAGCGTGCATTGCTCCAAATGACGTCGCTAGGACGTCATTGGTTTCGACGTGAACTTAAATTACGTCCATCCGTATTCGCGAACGACTTACGCAAACAACGTAAAAAATTCAAAATTCGACCCGGGAACGACGGCCATACTTAACATAGGATACGCCGCATATAGCAGGGGTAACTTTCTGCCGGAAAAAGCCGAACGCAAACTACGTAAAAAAATGCACCGGGCGGTCGTTCGTTTCTGAATCGGCGTAACTCCTCATTTGCATATTTCTCGCGCATACAAATGGAAGCGCCACCTAGCGGCCAGTGTGAGATTGCAGCCTAAGATCCGACGGTGTAAGTCACTTACACCTGTCGGATCTCAGGGATATCTATGCGGAACCTGCTTCTATGAATCAGGCGCATAGATCCGACCGACGGAACTCCAGAGATACGACGTCGTATCTCTATCTGAATCTGCCCCAAAGTTGTTTTCAAGATTATAAAATCTACAGCTTTTCTTACAATTATACCTGATGATTTCTGCTATTAAAGCGGAGGTTCATCCTAATAACATGTATATCTGACCAACTTCCTTACATTAGTAACAAGTACAGTCCGCAATTTTTTTTTTTTTTTTTCATGCTTTACGTACCTTGTAATCCATCTTTTCAATCTACTTCTCCCCGCGGGAGTAGGCGTTTCTATGCCTAGGGGGATTGTCATCTGGGAGGTCACACAGGTGACTGACGTCTGTTCCCCCCAGCGGTTAAGGCCCGGCCCTCCGTATTACCTAGGCGTGCACGAGTTACGGGGTTTCCGAAAGAAGCCGAACATGGAGAGCGCAGGCGCCGTATAGAGCCGACTCACATCTCTGCATGTTCGGCTTCTTTCGGAAACCCCGTAACTCGTGCACGCCTACGCAATACGGGGGGCGGGGCATTAACCGCTGGGGGGAACAGACGTCAGTCACCTGTGTGACCTCCCAGATGACAATCCCCCTAGGCATAGAAACGCCTACTCCCACGGGGAGAAGAAGATTGAAAATATGGATTACAAGGTACGTAAAGCATAAAAAAAAATAAAAAATTGCGGACTATACTTGTTGCGAATGTAAAGAAGTTGGTCAGATATACATGTTATTAGGGTGAACCTCCGCTTTAATGTCCTTGTCTAACTATGCTTAAAAATGTCCCTCTCTTTCCTGCCTAACCTGTATTAAACGATGTTTGTGATTACCTATTTTTTTATCTGCTTTGGTCCGGTCACGTAGACCTGCAGCTCTGGCTCAGGACAGGGGCCTGAAATTCCAGAATCCAGGATGTCACCCATAGCCCAGTCTTTGTCCGAACTCCCTCCTCTCCCCTGCAGCAGCTGCTCACTAACACAGGGGAGCCGGAGCTGCAGGATCACGTGCCCAGACCGGAGAAAATTAAAAATAGGTAAGTACACACATTTTTTTCATACAGGTTAGGGAGGAGGAGGAAACATTTTTAAGAATAGATAGACTTATGCCCTATACACATGACCGGTTTTCCCGTCGGAATAAACTCTGGCGGTTTTTCCAACGGAATTACGCTCAAGCTGTCTTGCATACACACGGTTGCACCAAATTCCGACCGTCAAGAACGCGGTGACGTACTACGACGACCCGAGAAAAATTAAGTTCAATGCTTCCGAGCATGCGTCGACTTGATTCTGAGAATGCGTGGGTTTTAGTTTGTCGGAATTGCATCCAGACAAATGGAAATTTCGATAGAAATTTTTTTCATCTGAAAAATTGATTCACGTATCTGGGCGTAAAACTGTGCAGGCGTAACATATCTGGTTTACGTTACGCCGCCGCAAGTTTTACAGGCAAGTGCTTTATTCACAAAGAACTTGCCTGTAAAGTTGCGGCGGCGTAGCGTAATTCACCCGGCGCAAGCCCGCGTAATTCAAATTAGCCAGGTAGGGGGCGTGGAGCATTAAAATTAGGCGCGTTCCCGTGCCGAACGTACTGCGCATGCGCCGTCCTGAAAATATCCCAGGGTAATTTGCTCCAAATGACGTTGCAAGGACGTCATTGGTTTCCACGTCAACGTAAATGGCGTCCAGCCCCATTCACGGACGACTTACGCAAACAACGTAAATTTTAAAATTTTGACGCGGGAACGACGGCCATACTTAACATTGGTTGCCTCTCATATAGCAGGGGCAACTTTACGCCGCGCAAAACTTACGGAAACGTAACTTCACTGCGTCGCCCGCGCGTACGTTCGGGAATTCGCGTAAATAGCTAATTTGCATACTCGACAGGGAAAACGACGGAGGCGACACCTAGCGGCGAAAAAAAAATAGCATTTAAGATCTGACAGCGTAAGAGCCTTACGCCTGTCAGATCTAATGGATATCTATGCGTAACTGATTCTAAGAATCAGTCGCATAGATACGACGGCCCAGATTAGGACTTACGACGGCGCACATGGCGTTGCGCCGTCGTAAGCCCTTTGTGAATCTGGGCCATGTTCTCTATCCAATTCCGTCGGAATTTCCGACGGAAAAAGCCCGATGGGGCATACACACGGACGAAATATCCGATGAAAAGCTTCCGTCTGACTTTTTCCATCGGAAATTACGCTCATGTGTACAAGGCATAAGTCTTTTCCTCCGCTTTAAGGCATGCCCTGTCACACAATTGTGTGTCTGTGGTGTCATCCTGTGACCTTGGCTTCCAGTGGAGACTGCAAGTGGCTTTTTCTGCGCACAACATACAGGCATGGTCCACTGTTATCACCATGTAGCCATCGTTGAAGTGCATGAAGAAAGGAAATGGCTGCAGGAAATCGGCATCGCTGAGATGCAACAAAGGATGAAAAAGAAATATAATCTTTTTAAAGAAAAAAATTGCATTTGTTTATGGCACACAATGCTTTAGCAAAGTAAATGTCATTCGGTTACGGTTTACATCTTCTTTAAATTAGAAATGCAGACCCGGAGAAGGCAAGCTGTCATTAGAAATATTGATCTGGTGTTAACATTTTGCTGTAGATCCTTCATACTTTATCTGGGTATACACTAGCACAATTTTGAACAAAAAATGAAAATTCTCAGAACCTTCGAATGTCAAAAAAAGGTATAGTTTGCTTTCAATATTTCATTTTGGAATGAATAGATTTACCGAACAAAAAACACATACACTGTTAGAAATTCATACGTTTGAGAAGTATTTTCAGTCCTGCTCCTTCACATTTTTTGATTACTGCAGTCAAAAAACGAGCGTCAATTTGACCCAACTAATGATTAGAGAAAAACGAATGAGTGTTCATAGACACAAAGGGGCAGATCCACAAAGGTATTACGCCGGCGTATCAAGATACTTGATACGCCGCGTAATTTCAAATTTTGCGCGTCGTATCTTTGTTTTGTATCCACAAAACAAGATACGACGGCATCTCGGCTAGATCCGACAGGCGTACGTCTTAGTACGCCGTCGGATCTAAGCTGCAATTTTTCGGAGGCCGCTAGGTGGCGTTTCCGTTGAATTCCGCGTCGAGTATGCAAATTAGCTGGTTACGGCGATCCACGAACGTCTGTTCGGCCGGCGCATTATGTTTACGTCGTTTGCGTTCGGCTTTTTCCCGCGTATAGTTAAACCTGCTATATGGTGGCATACTCAATGTTAAGTATGGCCGGCGTTCCCGCGTACAATTTTGAAATTTTTACGTCGTTTGCGTAAGTCGTTCGCGAATAGGGATTTGCGTAGAATGACATCAATGTCGTGAGCTTTGGCTTGTTCCGGGTTAATTTTGAGCATGTGCACTGGGATACGCCCACGGACAGCGCATGCGCAGTTAAAAAAAAAAACGTTGTTTACGTCGGGTCACAACGTATTTACATAAAACACGCCCCCATTACATCCATTTGAATCCCGCGCCCTTACGCCGCCAAAGATACACTACGCCGCCGTAACTTACGGCGCGCAAATTCTTTGAGGATTCGAATAAAAAAAAAATTGCGGCGGCGTAGTGTTTCTTAGATACGCTGCGCCCAGCGTATTAATGCGCCGAGGTACGAGAATCTACCCGAAAATGACGAAGGAAATTCTACTAGTGTATTCCAAGCTTTAGGATCATCATGTTATTCCTGGGTATCCAGGTATATGCCAATATATGTTTGGCGCCTATCCCAATTACTCTATCTGACCTGCTTCTTCTTTAAGCCTCGTACACACGATCAGATTTCCATCGGACAAAGCCGTGAACATTTTTAGTCCGAAGGGCGTTGGCCGTGAACTTGTTCTGCATACAGACAGCTAACAAATACAAAACTATGTGTTTTTTCTGCTCTTTAGCACCACCCTTTGGGCAACTTCTGCTAATGTTGTGCGATGGTTAGCATTTCTCCTGAGCATGCATGTTTGTACTTTGGATTTTGTTGTCGGAAAATGTTAAAGCATGCTATCCAACATTTGTTGTCGAAAAAACCGACAACAATTGTCTGATGGAGCGTACAAACGGTCGGATTTTCCCGACAAAACCCTTCCATCACACAACTCCCGTCGGAAAATCCGATCGTGTGTACGGGCCTTTAGAGGCTTTCTCACTACAGTCATTTTTATTGCAGCAACAATTCTATCTATTGAGGATACCTAAAAGCCAAGCTGGTTCTGGCTAGGTATTCAAAGTCATGGTTCAGATAGGCTTTGACAAGAGCATGAAACAGTGGAGGATTGGAATGAGCTTCTTAGCCCAGGTGCGGAAATTGCAATAATGACCTTATTGTTGCTTGTCATATCTTAATAGGATTTGCAAGCTTGAAAAGTTGAAGTTACAGTGCTTCTTTACAGGTGTTCTAATTGGGTGACATGAACGCCTGAAATACCAGAGGGAATCTTGGCTAATTTAATTATGTGCTAGAATGGTTTGGATCCAGGAGGCCTTGGGTTGACGTTACATCGGCCATGATGAAATTGCTCATCCGGTGTTTTTGAATCCAAGCACAGTTCAGCTTCTATTCTTGGCTTCACTGTTACTTTTAACCCACTCTTTGCTGAGGTAGATTCACTATTTGCCAGTATTTATTTTATAAAAAATACATAGGCCCGGATTCACAAAGCACTTACGCCAACGTATCTCGAGATACGCAGCGTAAGTGTAAATATGCGCCGTCGTATCCATGCGCCGTGCCCACAAACTGAGATACGCCTAAAAATAGGCTTTATCCGACCGACGTAACTTGCCTACGCCAGCGTATCGTGGGCGCATATTTACGCTGGACGCATCTGGCACTCCCATTGATTTCCTATTCAAATATGGAAATGAGGGAGATACGTCGATTCACAAACGTACTTGCGCCCGGCGCATAATATACGCGGTTTGCGTAAGTCGTACGTCCGGCGTAAAGTTATTCCCCATATATAAGGCGCAACCCATGCAAAGGTATGGACAAGGGAACTCAAGCCGTCGTATTTTACGTTGTTTACGTTGTACGTGAATACGGCTGGGCGTAGGTTACGTTCACGCCATAGGCAGTGATCCGTTGTATCTTAGGCATTCGTTCCGACGTGATTCTGAGCATGCGCACTGGGATGCGTCCACGGGACAAGGGAATTCGTATCTGGCTGAGACTCAACCCATCATTTGCATGGGGTCACACCTCATTTGCATGGCTCACGCCCACTTCCACTTACGACGACTTGCGCCTAAGAAACCCAGTGCAGATTTGGTGGCAAGGGCTTTGTGAATTCGGTGCTTGCTTCTCTGCGCTACGTCGGCGTAGCGTATATGGGATACGCTACGGCGGCATAAATATGCGCCGATGTCTGTGAATTCGGGCCTAAATGTACTTGGCAGCATTAAAATGGTGAAAATCAATGAAGCTTAACCTGTTAAACACTACATCATACAAAGTGGTAACATAATTGTTTGCCAGCCACTGCAAACTTGCTGAGTTCAGTGGAAATCCAGGCAAATATATGAAAACCACTTTTTTGCACAGTTTTGTATGTCATCAATATTAATATATTAGTGTAACTTCACTTTTGTTGAGAAAAAAAAAAAAACATTCCCCTCTGGGTGATCTACAGTTGTAATTTTAATCACATTCAATTACAAAATGATCACTGTCACAATTACATGCTCCATATTATTTTTTCTTTATTTGCTATTCCCCCCACGAAAGTGGAGTTACCCTTTACGGGTTTGCAAAATGCTGAAAGTATAACAGGTTGAAAAGTAACTTTAAGGTTTCCTAAAGTGTGATAGACAGGGAGATACTTGTCCTGCTTGGCTTGTTGCAGTGACATTACCTTCCGTGATTCTTCTCTGATGGCATCCTTCCCCGATACTCCGTGCATGGCAAACTTTCCTGATACTCACCTCATGGCACCCTTCACTGATATTCTCCCGATAGAGCCCTTCACTAAAAATCCCCTGATGGCCTCCTTCCATAATAATCCCCTGATGGCCTCCTTCCATAATAATCCCCTGATGGCCTCCTTCCCTGATACTCCCCACATGGCAAACTCCACAGATACTCACCTCATGGCACCCTTCAATGATACTCTCATGATAGTATCCTTCTCTGATATTTCCCTGATGGCACCCTTCCTTGATACTCTCCTGATGGAACCCTTCCCTGATATTCCCCCCTTTCCTGATACTCATCTTGTGGCAAACTTCCATGATACTCCACTGATGGCACCCTTCCTTAATACTCCCCTCATGGCAGCCTTCCTCCAATACTCTACTAGTGACATCCTTTCCAGATTTTCCCCTGATGCCAAACTTCCCTGATACTCCCCTGATGGCACTCGTCCCTGATGTCACCATTTCATGATACACCTCTGATGGCACGATTCCCTAAATCTCTTCTGATGGCACCCTTCCCTGAAATTCCCCTGATGGCACCTTCCCTGAGTCTCTCCCAAAAACCCCATTCCCTGGTACTCTATGGATGGCACCCTTCCCTAATACACCCCTGATGGCATCTGTATCTTATGCTCCCCTCATGGCACCCTTCCCTGATACTCCTCTGATGGCATGCTTCCCTGATACTCCCTTGACCCAGGCTCCTCTAGTTCCTCTAAAATAAGCTCATTGAACCATATGTTTATGGAACTGGCTTTGTGTTCAGGGGCACACTCATGCTTGAACAAAAAATGCCCTGTCCAAACTGTCGGAAATGTTTTTGTATGCTGTAGCATTTGCCTTAGCCTTCACTGGAAACACCTAAACTAATTTGAAGGGGTGCTTGAATACTGTACTTGATGTAGGTGTGATGGTCAGGTGTCCACAAATGTTTAGTCTTAGGCCCCGTACACACGTCCGAGTAACTCGACGTGCCAAACTCGTCGAGTTCAGTGTTGAAGCCGCCGAGGATCTCGGCAGGCCGACTTTCCTCATTGAACAACGAGGAAATAGAGAACATGTTCTCTATTTGGCCCGACGAGGAACCAAATATGGTTCCTCGTCGGCTTCCTCGCTGAAAAGTGTACACACGACCGAGTTTCTCGGTAGAATCCAGCTCCGATCGAGTTTCTGGCTGAATTCTGCCGAGAAACTCGGTCGTGTGTACGGGGCCTTAGAGAAGAAAGGAATATAACGGAAGGGAAATGTTGCCCATTCGTCCCCTGCATGTAATATGAGCACACAGCTGGTAAATTAGAAGTAGGTATAAGAGTTCTGCTTGGTTTTCTTTAAGCCCATAGGCCTAGAGAAGTTGTATGCTCTGAAGTCAACCCTTGCAGTATGCAGGCTCTAGAAACAGTCCATACAACCCTACAGAAACTGGATGAAAACATAGATGCTATTATCCTTCCATATACCAGACAAATACCACGATAGCATTAAAAAAAATAGCATGTAGATTATTTTCAAGAGCAAGACGCCCAGTGAATCCTCTTCCCCTGGTATATTGCATAGAGCTTAATTTTTCATCTTCTTCAGAACTACACCCATAAACATTCCACGGTTGCCTCCGTGAGCCGTAATTCCACTTGTCTCTGGACTTCTATCTGACCTCGTGTACACACAGCTGTTTTCTTTATTAACTTTCAACTTAAAGAGTATCAGTGTCTCATTGTGAGAGCCCAGTCTCCCCCTTGTAAAATCCTATCTGCTGGCTGCTAAGACAAGTAGAGGAAATCCTTGCTGCATTCATACATAGCCTCGCCTCGATATTACAGCACAGTGCTGTGACTTTATAAGGGGCCAAGTTAAATGTTGTGAATGTAATTAAATATGCATTGATTTGGGCCAGTTTCCTTTTGCTGTTTGATTTGTGTTCCTTTTTCTGAAAATCTCTGAACTTGGAATACCTGACCATGAGTGTGAATTAGCTAACATGTCTCTAAGGCCTCGTACACACCATCGGACATGTCCGATGAAAACAGTCCGCGGACCGTTTTCATCGGACATGTCCGCTTGGAGATTTCGGTCTGATGGCTGTACACACCATCAAACCGAAATCCCCGCAGACAGACAGCGCAGTGACGTTGACGCCGCCACGTCACCAAACCAGGAAGTAAAATACTTCCACGCATGCGTCAAATCCATTCGACGCATGCGGGAGATATCTGTCCGCTGGTTAGGTGTACTAACCAGCGGACATGTCCGCCGGACAGCTTTCCAGCGGACATGTTTCTTAGCATGCTAAGAAACATTTGTCCGCTGGAAATCTGTCCGCTAGCCTGTACACACGATCGGATCTGTCCGCTGACACTGGTCTGCGGACCAGTTTCAGCGGACATGTCCGGTCGTGTGTACGAGGCCTAAGTATTGTAAACTAGAGATCCAGTAAATTCACATAAACAGTTTTTAAGTGTGTTAAGCAATTTGTCTGGTTTTACTACCCTGATGGTATTTTTATGTTAACCCTCTGTGCTGTGCCAACATTCACCTCTAGTGGTATTCTGATACTGTGTCAAAAACTTCACCTCCGATGGCCACTGTGTCAAAGACTTGGCCTCCAATGTGTCAAATAGTTGGCCTCTGTGTCAAAAACTTGGCCTTTGAAGGCCAATGCGTCAAAGACTTGGCCTCTGATGGCCACAATGTCAAAGACTTGGCCTTCATTGGCCACTGTGTCAAAGACTTGGCCTCTGATGGCCACTGTGTCAAAGACTTGGCCTTCAATAGCCATTGTGTTTAAAACATGTCCTCCAATGGCCACTGTGTCAGAGATTTGGCCTCCAATGGTCACTGTGTCAAAAACATGACCTCTAAGAACATCTGTATCCTTACTTACAATGCAGGTCTGCTGGTCCTCCATTGTACGTGATGCCATCAAAGAGCAACTGATTGATGGAGCCCCAAAGAAAATAGGCTTCAAGGGACAGATGCACAGAGAGGTGGTATAGCCTGTGGGAACGAAGGATAAAAGAAGTAAAAGTACTTTTTAATGGTACCATGGGTAAAATTGAGTATTTCTCCTCACATACAATGCAGAACTGCTGGTCCTGGATTGTATGCAATGTCATCAGAGAGCAATTATTGGAGCACCAAAGAGAAACGGCTTTAGGGGATGGTGGCACAGACAGGTGGTAGCCTGAGGGAGCGCAATAAAAGTGTTTATTAATGGTACCCTAGATAAAATTGAGCATTTAACTCTTGTAGTGTGGAGGGAGTCCCACTGCAAAGTCAATTCAAATTTTCTAAAGTTCAACATTAAAAGAGCTTTAACATAAGCTATCCTTGACTACTCTGGCTGCTTATAATGTGGAGTTATTCATTTTTAGAGATCACAAAATTGACTACAATATTGCTTTTAGTCCATTTCTAAGGACTTGGTTGCATATGACCGTGTTTGCCACCCCTCTAAAAAGCCATCCACCATTTGACAGATGGCTCAGATAGGGTATGTCGCCATACTCCTCCTTATTCCTTTGGACAGGTGTGTTGTCAGGCATTGAGAAACCCCCCATTGCTATTAAAAGCCCTTATAAAGGATAGATAGAATCTCAAATTATTATCTCATAATTAGCGTGAAAATATCAGTCTCGGGTGGGATTAGCTTTTAAGGTATAAGAATGTTAGTAGTCCTTGTATAGATCTAGTGAACGGTATTAAAAAATCATATGTGGAAAACGTTTTAATGCAGTGGTGTGATCAAATATGCATTAAAAGCATACTTGTGGTATTAATTCTTATCACAGTGGATGAATTATTTACGCAATCCAACCCTCTGTGCATTATGGATGGTTGGTGTTAATGTAACGTAGTCAATTTTAGAACATTTACCTCCGGAAATGTAAAATATTTCTCCGGTTCTAGGCACACAGTGTTATAGAAAACAGCTTTTTGTTTATTGACAATCTTTAGTACTAAAAGTAGAACTATTGCTTTGTATTGAAAAAAAAGTATATACTGCAGCACTTAATAATACATGACTCTGCACTTGAAGGTGCCTTCTAGCTTCCCCATGTGGTCAGGACCCTCCAGCTAATGGTCTACAGTATATGGAGTCACCCAAGGGCCAAATTGTATAGCCATCTTTCAGTTCAAGCACCCCTTTCAGAGTTCCATATCTCCACACAATGAAGGCACTTCTGAAACCTTTTCCACTCCACCCCTCTGATCCATATCCATGTTAACCCCTCTTCACGCAAAGGCCTGGCATTCTGTATTTTGTTACAGATTAGGGCTCAATATGTCCAAGTGAATACCTAGGTCACGTGGGACTTGGGTCAACTGGTGCATGTTCCATTAAGTTCTTCTTTTCTCACTGTCCCCATTCCACCACCAGCTCCTAGGCTGATCAGGTTTGTACTGATTATTTCAGGTTACACTCCCCTGGTATTGGCTGTCTTTAAAAATTACACAATATTTTGTTTACGAAAAATATGTAGAAGAATACGTATCAGCCTAAACTGAGGGGAAAAAAAAGTTTTTTATATATTTTTGGGGATATTTATTATAGCAAAAAGTAAAAAATATTATTTTTTTTCTAAATTGTCGCTCTATTTTTGTATATAGCGCAAAAAATTTAAAACGCAGAGTTGATCAAATACCACCAAAAGAAAGCTCTATTAGTGGGAAAAAAGGGACGCAAATTTGGCTGAAGTGGGTTAATTACCACCTGTTGGTGGACACAAGTGGACCGCAAAATCTGGTCCAGAACCAACCCTGCCAAGGTGGCTGGTAAAACCCGGACCAGATTCCACCTTAGATCTCGTCCATCAATCACCTCGCCTTTCATTATGACATAAAACCTATGCCCATCTGCATTTTAGGTGAGGTAAGGTCAGAATCATCTGCAGGTAGGTAAATAGCACTTTGTGAGTGACTGCAGCCAAGTCAATGCCCTATTAGGAACAATGAAGGAATATTCCTGGTTTGTAGCTGTGGGTTGGCACACTTTGCTCTTGCAGTAACCCCATACGTGTTTCACAGTCCGCCGTACAGCGGTACAAGTGTTCTTTCCAGGCTTTGTTATATTCAGCTCCAAAAAATGTTCTCACCTTCTTTTACTGACTTCTTTTTAAAAAGGGCAAAAGTCAAGTATATTACATTTGTCTCTTTTTCTAACAGATCATTGGGAGAAAAGAATAACTGCATCTTTAATGTGCTTCCATCAGCAAATCTACAATGGTTTTCATTTGCTCAATTGCCATAAACCATTGTGGGGAACTTTTTTTTTTTTTTTTAATGGTGTTAAGAAGATTTAGCTTGCTTCCATCTGAAGGGCGAGGCAATAAACACTAAATCAGCGGCTGCTCTTTCTTCCCCTGGAGGAGAAACAGTTTTTTTTTTCCGTGGATGGGTATGGGCAAAAATTCTTAAAGGGCTAATCCACTGTCTTTTAGCGGAAGGGCATTTAACGTAGAAGATTGGGCTATACAACACCCCATTTTTTAAATGCTGCATCCCCATTGCTCCCCATTGTGCTGCATACAATTTAATATTGCATTCTTTCATTTTTAGTTTTTCTATGTGGTCACATGACCACAAAGCTCCATCTCCTCTGTAATTGGCAGCTGATGGGAGGGAACTGTCTTTCCCTCCAACAATCCAACAACACCTAGAGCAGTGAAAGCTACTGGGTGATGTCACTGCTCTTTGGAATTCAGTCCTGTTGTCGGCCCTGCACATTGCAAAGAGGAGTCAAAGATTTGTGGTCATGTGGGCATGAGGAATTTAAAAGGTGATGTGTTTTGTAGCCTAAGCTTCTATGTTAAATGGTCAAATGGTCAAACCCCTCCAGCCGACGGCTGGATGTCTAAAGACGTCCTGGTCTTTGTGGTGGTATATCTGAATGATGGTTGCAGCTACAGGCATCATTCAGATATTGGCATTTTCAGCCGGTGATTTCCTACACCATAAGAATGATCATAGCGGCTGTTCCACCGATTGATCGTTCTTACGGGCGGCGAGAGGGGACATCCCCCCCCGCCGCCAATTCGGTGCTTTAACCGACTCACCGCTGTGATCGGTGAGTCGAAGAACAGATCAGCCGGCCCCAGATGTCCACCATAGAGATTTCCGGTAGACCAGATGGTCGCCGGAGCCTCTATGATCGTCGGAGGCCTCTGCATTAAAAAAAACTGCGTTGCCACGGCTGGGAAGCCATGATCGTTTTTTATTTTATTTTAGTCTTGCCAGCCTAGAGGTGAGGTGTGGGGTCGTAAAAGACAGCATCACTTTCAAAGCACTCTGTCTAACACATAAGTGTATTCTGGGAAATGCCCCCCATTATCTATGCGAGAAGGTTTGTATGGCTGAAATCGCATCGCACAGACATTGCATGTGATCTGAACAGCAGTGCGGTGCAAACTTGTGATCTCGCACAGCACACTAATGTGAACCATCCCTAAGTTCATTCAACCTTACTGGGTGTAAGTATAAAAAGTGAGAAATCCACCCCTTCCCCACATAACACATCCTGATCATATAGGAATGTTGCATATGTGATCAGGTGACCTCAGACACACCACATTGCAATAGAACAATTCCTTTATCACACTGAACTGTGGATCACACCCCATATTATGATAAACATCCAGGAAAAACACAGGAAAGGCAGCCAATCCTGGGAGAGCTGGAGGGGAGGGGAGAGGAGAGGAGGGGGATGTGAATTGTTAACTGTTTACACAGGCTGTGCATGTGTCCAAGCTAGTGCACGAGATATGTAAATAACCTGTCACGCGAAGCAAGGGGGCGGAAAGGACTTCAGTTTTTCTTTGCAAGTCTTTTTATTTTCACTCAAGAATAAAAGAGGATTGCTCAGAGCTGGATTAACTCTGTGTGGCAAGACTGGGCACAGATGATAGGAAATCTTATTATCTACATTGTGACATCAAAAAAACTTCCACTTCCACTTTAAGGGCTTTCTAACAAATTTATTTGATGGCATCTTCAAATGTCCTGACGATTTGTCAGAATTTTGTACAAATATACTAACCGTGTATTGCCAGCTTTAGTGTGCACATAAGTGATGATGTTGAATATACACACAATTAGGATTGATGGTAGTGGATATGTAGGGGTTAAATGTGGGGATGTGGGTGGTATTGAGGTGTTGAAATGTTAGGTAAGGTTTTCCATTTGTCTTGTACTGTATTTTATTTATTTATTTATTTATTTATTAAAATGCTTATAAAACACAGCACAGTCTTACACACGTGCCTCGATGCGCTGGCGGGATAAAAACAGAACAGAAAAGGGGCAAAAACTACATCGACCAAACAAGTGACAATAAAACAATAACAATCAGCGAATACAAAATATAAAACATACAAAGCTAAATATATAAAATTTTTGAGCTATCAGAATACTTAAAATTGAAGTCACCCCGAAAGCCTGGATATATAGCCATGTTTTTAACAATCTCCTAAATTTTAGGAGATCGTTTTCCAGTCTTATATGAAGGGGCAAGGAGTTCCAGAACTGAGCTCCTTGAACTTCCAGGGTCCTCCCACCACATTTGTTTTTAGCAAATTTGGGGATGTTCAACAAAGCCAAATTCTCAGACCGCAGCGATCTAGTAGGCACATGTCTGATGAATTTTTCTCTGAGATAGCCCGGTCCAAAACCATGGATGGCCTTATGCTCAAGACACCCTGTCTTAAACTGAGCCCGTTGTGCCACGGGCAGCCAGTGTAAGGCTTGTAGGGATGGAGTGATGTGATCGTACCGGCCCACGCCCGTGAGTAACCTGGCAGCCGCATTCTGCACCAGCTGAAGCTTGTGCAAGATGTTCTTAGACACACCCATATACAGGGCATTGCAATAATCAAGTCGACTACCAACCATTGCATTGACCATTATGTAGAGAGTACCAGCTACAACCCAGAAATAGTTAATTCAGCTAAGGTTAATCACTACTAAACCTTCACATTACTGCATAGAAGTTCTTTCCCCATTTCTATATGATAATAATTAAACGTTTGCAGTCTATGGTGTGCTGCTAAGCATTCCTGATTACATTATTAAATCAAGTAACCTACCTCGTGTGAGAAGTTCCAGACCTTATTCTTTTTCACGCACTGTTGTATCTTTATTATCTTTCTCATGTTCTTCAATAAAAATATTGTAACAGAAATATGAGGTAAGGAAGGGTGATTGTGGGATGATGGAGTAGTAGTGGGTAGATGGATAGGTTAGAAGATGAGGCATTAGGTTTGGTGTTTTATAGAGGATTGTGCTTTGGGTAACAAAGCAGATGGTAGGGGATACGGGGTGGAGGAAGCTGGTGGCTTGAACTAATTTGTGAGGTTAAAAATATTGTATTAAACAACATATTTCTGATGTGTGAGGGTTTTGGAGGGGGTTCTGAACTGTTAGATGTGGGAGATTGTATGGGGTAGGGGTGTTTGGAAGAAGGTGCTAGAGTTATGTGGGATGTGAGAGTGTTACATGCTGGAGCAAGTTGTTGTGTCTTGCAAGTGAGGAAACATAAGGGTTGCCTGTGTTTGATTCAGGAAAATATGGAAATGGGGGCTAGATGGGGGAAGGTTAAGGCAGTAAGGGAGAGCAATGGTCTAAGATGTTGGAGAAAGTGATAGGTTGGGGTTTTAGGTCTCTAGGGTTCTGGAAGGTGAAGTAGTTACTGTATATACTTGAGTATAAGCCGACCCGAATATAAGCCGAGGCACCTAATTTTACCACAAAAAAATGGGAAAACGTTTTGCTTCGAGTATAAGCCTAGGGTGAGAATGCAGCAGTTACTGTAAGCGGAAAAGAGGGTCAACAATGCCCATTTGCAGCTTTACTGTGCCCATTTGCAGCCTGACCTCACTGTGCCCATTTGCAGCCTGACCTCACTGTGCCCATTGCAGCTCTTCAACTCGACCATCCTCTCGCCTACATTCTCTCTACTGTTTGTAACATTAAGGAATATGCCATCACTGTGGGGATGTGAGTCTCCCTGGGTGTACTCGTAGTATGGCAGGATCCAGTTGGTTCCCCTGGCAGGTTTTGTTACCATAGCACCCATGGTAATTTGCAGCCTGACCTCACCATGCCCATTGCAGAATCCGATCTTTGTACCCGAGTTTGTGCAGTGTTAAAAACTTGCGCTCCTCCATGTGCTGAATGAATGAATGACTTGTATAGCGCAACGCATGCAAACTGAATCGCCTCTTGGCGCTTTTTCCAGCCAGTATCTGCTTGGCTGGTGTGGTCATTTTTACCCCGTAGGATCATGACACGCTAGGGACACACAGCCATACACACATACTGTATATACATGCTGTTCTGTGATGGGCGGAACACTGTGTTCACGGACGCCCACGGATGCCCAGCACAAGGAGGAGCGCAAGTTTTTAACACTGCACAGACTCGGGTACACAGATCAGATTCTGCAATGGGCACGGTGAGGTCAGGCGGCAATGGACTCAGGTACGCTGACTCGAGTATAAGCCGAGGGGGTCATTTTCAGCAAAAAAAAAGGGCTGAAAAACATATACTCGAGTATATACTGCGGTGGATGTTATTGGTTGGAATTTTAGGTCTGCAGGGTTGTGAAGGTGAAAGAGTTGGATGAGGTAGAAGGTTGGGGGTTTAGGTCCGAAAGGTAGTGTAATGTGATGGAGTTGGATGTAGAAGGTGGTTATTGGTTGGGAGTTTTCGATCTGCAGGGTTGTATAATGTAATGGAGTTGGATGTAAAAGGTAGTTATTGGTTGAGGGTTTTAGGTCTGCAGGGTAGTGAATGGTGAAGGAGTTGGATGTGGTAGGTGGTTATTGGTTGGGAGGTTTAGGTCTCCAGGGTTCTGGATGGTGAAGGAGTTGGATGTGACAGGTAGTTATTGGTTGGGGGTTTTAGATCTGCAGGGTGGTGGATGGTGAAGTAGTTGGATACTGCGGGTGGTTATTGGTTGGAAGGTTTAGGCCTGCAGGGTTGTGGATGGTGAAGGAGTTGGATGTGGTAGGTGATTATTGGTTGGGCGTTTGAGGTTTGCAGAGTTGTGTGTGGTGAAGGAGTTTGATATGGCACTGTAGGCGATTATTGGTTGGGGGTTTAAGTCTTCAGGGTTGTGGCTAGTGAAGGAGTTGGATGTGGTAGGTAGTTTTTGGTGGGGAGTTTTAGGTTTGCAGAGTTGTGTGTGGTGAAGGAGTTGGATGTGGTAGGTAGTTTTTGGTGGGGAGTTTTAGGTTTGCAGAGTTGTGTGGGGTGAAGGAGTTGGATGTGGGACATAATTTTGGGTTGGGGGATTTAGCTCTGCAGTATTGTGGATGATGGAGAACGATGTGGTAGGTGGTTATTAGACATGTGCACAACAAAAATTTTCGTATTTTTTGTTCCGTTTCGTCTGCACGACAAAAAATTTCGTATTTTTTTGTTCCGTTTCGTCTCGTTCCATAGGTTCGTAAAGATTCGTAATTTCGTAAGACTCAAGTTTTCCTATTCGGACCGGTTCGTATTTCGTAAGACGCAAGTTTTCCTATTCAGGCCCGTTTGTATTTTCGTAACAGTTTTATTTTCGTTTATACTGAATGATTCGTAATTCTGTCTAATTTATTTTCATTGATTCGAAATTCGTAATTTTGTTAGATAATAATTTTCGTTTAATGGATTCTTAATTTTGTACTTTCGTAAATACATAGCAACACGCGGCTAATCCATATTAAGATATACTTTCTCATAAGCCCCGTACACACGGTCGGACTTTTTGCCAACAAACGTCAAAATGAGTGTTTTCCCAAAAAATCCGACCGTGTGTACGCTCTATCGAAAAACTTTTTCGGTTTCAAAAGTCCGGCCAACTCCCTTCAGACAAAAATTCACGGAAAAGTTTGTTTGAAGTCCGATCGTGTGTACGAGGCTTTACACCAGGGGTGCCCAACCAGTGGCCCGCGGAGCCCTCTGATGTGGCCCGCGGCCTCCTGATCTGGGATGGCGGATCCCAGCCCAGATTTACGGACGCTAACCCCCCCACCCCAGAGCATCAGTTTTGTGAATGAAGCCAGTGGTAGAAGAAGCAAGCGGCTGCAGAGCAGAGCTGCATAAGTCGATGCTTCCTTTAGCAAGGGATCCATCCCCTTCCATCTGGGAGGATCGGTGGCCCCATAGAGTAGAGTGGGTTGTGTCTGCTCTGCATATACAGAGTGGATACGGACCTGTCATCCGACCACTCCGCTCATTGTGGCCCGCGACCTTTTACCAAGTCCCTTAAGTGGCCCTCGCTCTTCAAAAGGTCGGGCACCCCTGCTTTACACTGTACAATGTGACTCAGCACAAAAGAGATAAGCTGATTGGCTAAGATATTAAGTAATCACTCACTAACTACACTGCCCAGTGCCCATTCGAAAGAAGGATACAAGTACACAAATTTACGAACAGACAAATGAAACAGATTTACAAAACACACAAATGAAAATACGAACATACGAATGAAAATACGAACAGACAAAGGATTTAAAATACGGAATGCAAATCTTTCGTTATAGATGTCATTTTCATTCTTTTGCTTTTTCGGTGTTTCGTATTTTAGTAAGATTGTCCAATCATACGTTCGCTTGTTCGTTATTTTGCTTATTCGTAATTCCGTAATTTTCGTATTTTGGTTCTTTCAGCTTTTCGGATGTTCGAATTGATATGAATGTACGAAAACTAACAAATTTGTACGAAAATCCATTTGTTACGAACGGAATCGCACATGTCTAGTGGTTACTAGTTGGGAGCTTAAGGTCTGCAGGGATGTGTAATGTGAAGGGTTGGATGTGGTAGGTGGTTGATGGTTGGGGGTTCTACGTCTACAGGGTTGTGGATGGTGAAGGAGTTGGATATGGTAGGTGGTAATTGGTGGAGGGTTTTTAGTCAGCAGGCTTGTCGATAGTTAAGGAGTTGCATGTGGTAGGTGGTTATTATTTGTGGGTTTTAGGTCTGCAGGGTCGTGTAACTTGAGGGAATTTAATGTGGTAGGTGGTTATTGGTGAAATGGGTTGCATATGGTTTGTGATCATTAGTTGTGAGTTTTAGTTTTACAGGGCTATGGTTGAGGAGATAATTGTTAATGGGGGAAAGAAGGGACAGGGGGTGGTGTTGCCATTAGATAGTAGACAAGTTGCCAAATTTACAAAGGGTGAAGATGTTGCATGTGGAAGATTATGGGGTTAGTTTGTAGGGTTACATGAATGGGAGGACTATGAAGGAAATATAGGATGTAGAGCAGTGGTTCTCAACCTGGGGGTCGGGACCCCCTCGGGGGTCAAATGATGATTTACCAGGGGGTCTCCAAATCCTGGGCTGTTCCTAAAGCCGTATCACTCTCCCAGCATTTTAGGAGCCCCCCAACAGGGCTATCCCTGGAGCATGTGGCCACCCATCTGGGCTGTTCCTGGAGCCCGCAGCTGCCCACTCAGCCTCTTCGCAGGCGCCCATTCAGTTTACGGCATGGCTGGGGGGCAAAGACTAGAGGTCTGCTGACTGGTGAGGAATGTGAAGTGGGAGGGGCTGGAGGAGACCCTGTCTCCTGATTTCGGAATAGGTGTCACTGCTACGAGACACCACAGAGCTGGAGACGCAGTGAAGCCAGAGACATTGAGACACTACCTGCGATTATAGTTGCCATTACAAGGACTCAGGGAGCGCTAAATGTCTGTGGGTTAGGGGCGTAAATTACTTGTCTTGCCTTGGGTGCTGACAACCCACGCTACGAAAATAATTTTACTGTTAGAGGTCCCCAATTTTATCAAGGGGTCACGGTCCTAGAAGGTTGAGAACCACTGATGTAGAGGAAAGACCAGAAGCCCAAGCTGATTTTTTTTTCTTCCTTTTTTAATATCATCAGGGCCCAAGAGCATTGAACTAGGCGTGAAACACCGCCTGTAGTAAAACCGCCTGTAGTAAAACTCTATACACCAACACACCAGCAGGCAGATGGTCATCCCACAGCCATCTTTCCTGCCAGCACACCTACAAATGTAACAAATACTTTGACATTTGACTGGCTAAGAAAGAATTTTGTCCCGGGGTCATAACTGTGATGACAGGTGGGATAAGGTCAACGATAACAGCCCTGTTTCTCATTAGCCCTGTATTCCAGCACTCCACAAATCAGGAACATATTTCCCTCTCATCAAGCCTTCCCTTGATGTCTCTCTCTCTGATTATTATTCATAAGTTCAAATCTACTACAAGGATTTTTTTTTTTTTTGTAGGTAGAGGCATTATGTTAATTTCTATGTACTTGATTCTTCCTGCCAAACATGAATAACAAATATCCTAATTAGGAGCCGAGTCCCAGTTAATTATAAGATCAGTCTTCTGGCCCAGAGTAATACAAGTATAATGATCAATTATCTACACAATGCAGGATTGACTGCTACTTGTCTTCCTTAAAAAAATATTTGGCTGAGTTAATTTCTGATCACTGTAATCTGGCTGTTTGGGGAAAAAATGTATATGGAAGGGCCTGTTAAGTATCACTTTGTTGATTCTAGTTAATATTAATGAGAATTGAATCCAACATTATTTTTCTCTTTTTTTTTTTTTAAATCCACGTGCACTATTTGGATCCCAATTGATTGCATGACATAAGCCCAGTGCTGTTTCTTAATCGCATCAATCCTAAAAAGCGGGGAAATAAGATAGTTTTTGCTTTTTATAATTATCACAATGTGGAAATGTCATTAAAATGTAAACCCGATCACTGAAAATATCACATAAGCTTCGACATGTTAATAAAAGTAAAAAAAAAAAAAATTCAAAATGTAAATCTGCAGGTTTTATTGAGGGCCTATTTGCTTCTTTGCTGTGGGTTGTGTTAACCACTTAGGACCCGGACCATTATGCAGGTTAAGGACCTTGCCCCTTTTTGCGAATTTGGCACTGCGTCGCTTTAATTGAAAATTGCGCGGTCTTTTTTTCCCACAAATAGAGCTTTCCTTTGGTGGTATTTGATCACCTTTGTGGTTTTTATTTTTTGCGCTGTAAACAAAAATAGAGCGACAATTTTGAAAAAAAATCAATATTTTTTACTTTTTGCTATAATAAATATCCCCAAAAAATGTTTTTCCTCAGTTTAGGCTGATACGTATTCTTCGACCTCTTTTTGGTAAAAAAATCGCAATAAGCGTTTAACGATTGGTTTGCGCAAAATTTATAGCGTTTACAAAATAGGGGATAGTTTTATGGCTATCTGTCCAAATCTTGCCGCCTCAACCTTCGCAACATCTCCAAAATACGCCCCTTTCTAACCAATGACACCACAAAGCTCTTAATTCACTCCCTGGTCATCTCTCACCTTGATTACTGCAATTCCCTTCTCATTGGCTTACCTCTACATACTCTAACCCCCCTTCAGTCCATCATGAATGCTGCTGCCAGACTCATCCACCTTACCAACCGCTCTGTCTCTGCTTCCCCTCTCTGTCAATCCCTCCACTGGCTTCCACTCACCCAAAGAATTCAATTCAAACTACTAACAACAACCTACAAAGCCATCCACAACTCTGCCCCCAGCTACATCACTGACCTAGTCTCTAAATACCAACCTAATCGTTCTCTTCGCTCTTCTCAAGACCTCCTGCTCTCTAGCTCTCTCATCACCTGCTCCCATGCTCGTCTCCAGGACTTCTCCAGAGCCTCTCCAAGCCTATGGAACTCCTTACCCCAATCTATCCGCCTATCTCCTTCTCTACTAGCTTTTAGAGGATCCCTGAAAACCCTCCTCTTCAGAGAAGCCTATCCTACCCACACCTAACAACTGTATTTGCATTTGAGTCCATCTGATCATCCCCCACAGCTACTACCCATTGTTCCACTTGACCCTCCCTTCTAGATTGTAAGCTCTAACGAGCAGGGCCCTCTGATCCCTCCTGTATTGAATTGTATTGTGACTGTATTGTCTTCCCTGATGTAAAGCGCTGTGCAAACTGTTGGCGCTATATAAATCCTGTATAATAATAATAATAATAATAATATGGCATTTTTATTAATAATTATTTTTTTACTACTAATGTTGGCGATCAGCGATTTTTTTCGTGACTGCGACATTATGGCGGACACATCAGACAATTTTGACACATTTATGGGACCATTGGCATTTTCACAGCAAAAAATGCTATGAAAATGCATTGATTACTGTGAAAATGACAATTGCAGCTTAGGAGTTAACCACTAGGGGGCACTGTAGGGGTTAAGTGTGACCTCATATGTGTTTCTAACTGTAGGGGGGCGGGGCTGGACATGTGACGTCATTGATCGTCTTTCCCTATATCAGGGAACAGACAATCAATGACACTGCCACTGTGAAGAACGGGGAAGGTGTGTTTACACATACCTCTCCCAGTTCTTCAGCTCCTGTGACCGGTCGCGGGACAGCGCCACCCACGGCTGGGCTCTCAAAGGCAACGTACATGTACGTGCCTGTGCCCAGCCGTGCCATTCTGCCGACGTATATGTGCAGGAGGCGGTTATTAGGTGGTTAAAGTAGTTGTAAACCTCAGATATGAAACATGAACAAAGCATATCCTTCTATAGCTTGTCCTTGTCTCAATTGAGTGCACTAAGTGTAATTTATGCCTGCTGCCTAATTCCTGTGCTTTCTTCATGTCTGAGACAAACTTTCCTGACACCAAAAGAAAAAAGGTGACAGGGGAGGGACCTCGAGCACACAGCTTGTGATTGACCGCCTCAGCTCTGTTCCTGTGTGCTATATGGTGGGGTGTGTCGCTTCCCTCCAATCGGCTCTCAGAGCTCTTCTCACTGAGCTCTGCAGAGTGTAATTTAAGCTCTCTACCCCCTGTTTTCTAACTGGTCAGACAAGCTTTAAAAATTCTGGACTTTGAACAGATGTAGTGGAAAACTGCAGATGAACAGGTACAACGGGATTTGTTTAATCTCTGTGTATCTCCCAAGGCCAGTCATTTCATGTAAGGGCTTGCAACCACTTTAACCCTTTCATGCCTATGCCTATGTATGACATTTGGTGTTTACAAGTTAAAATCCATATTTTTGGCTAGAAAATTACTTAGAACCCCCAAACATTATATATATATTTTTAGCAGAGAATCTAGAGAATAAAATGGCGATTGTTGCAATATTTTATGTCATACGGTATTTGTGCGGCGGTGTTTTAAACACAACTTTTTGGGAAAAATTTACTTTCATGAATTTTAAAAAAATGAAAAAGTAAAATTAGCCCAATTTTTTTGCATAATGTGAAAGATGATGTTATGCCGAGTAAATAGATACCAAGCATGACACGCTTTATAATTGCACGCACTCGTGGAATGGCGACAAACTACGGTAACTAAAAATCTCCATAGGCGACGCTTTAAACTTTTTTTACGGTTACCAGGTTAGAGTTACAGAGTAGGCCTAGTGCTATAATTATTGCTCTCGCTCTTACGATCGCGGCGATACCTCACATGTGTTATTTGAACACCGTTTTCATATGCGGGCGCGACTTCCGTATGCGCTTTCTTTGCTGCGCAAGCTCGCGGGGAGGGGGGCGCTTTAAAAATTTTTTTTTTTTGTTTTCTTATTTATTTATTTATTTTTTCTAATATTACATTTTTTTTTTTTTTTTTTTTACATTTTGATCACTTTTATTGCTGTCACAAGGAATGTAAACATCCCTTGTGACAGCAATAGGTCGTGACAGGTACTCTTTATGGAGGGATCGGGGTCTAAAAGACCTCCGAGCCCTCCTTTGCACTTCAAAGTATTCAGATCGCCGAAAACGGCGATTCTGAATACTGTGTACTTTTTTAAATCCGGCGCCATTGGCAGCCGAGAAACCCGGAAGTGACGTCATGACACCGCTTCCGTGGTTTCAATGCGCACACTGAATCAAAGCCGTTTACGGTTTTGTTTCAGAGCGCGCCGAGACGCTGGAGGCGCCGGATCGTGGATCGGGTCTCCCGGTGGGACGGGAGGCCCGGTCAGAGCGGCGAGAGGCGGCGGGAGGGGGGGGATGTCCCCTCCCGCTCCTCCGGCATAACAACCGAGCGGCTTTTAGCCGCATCGGTTGTTATGTTTGGAAAGCCGATCGCCCGCTCTAAACAACGGTACCGGGATGATGCCTGCGGCTGCAGGCATCATCCCGGTACAACCCCTGAAAGCCGAGGACGCATATATGCGTACGCTCGGCGTGAAAGGGTTAAGGCAGCCCATTCAAAGTGAATAGATTGCCAGCCAGGTTTGGATGTAGGTGGGAGCTGGAGTGAGCTGCTGCCCCCCAGATATAAGTTGCCCCTCCACTAGACATGTGCATTCGTTTTCGTTAGAATGCATTTTCGTCCGAAAATCTGGTTTTTTTTCGTTGTCGTTTTAACAAACGATAACGAAAGTGCAAGAAAAACGAAAACCGAAAGATCCGACATAAAAAATGCTTTATTTTCGTTTTCGTTGCGGTAAAAATTAGATATAGAGAGATTCGACATTATAGGGAAAAGATTCGACATCATAGAGAAAAGATTCGACATTATAGAGAAAAGATTCGACATTATAGAGAAAAGATTCGACATTATAGAGAAAAGATTCGACATTATAGAGAAAAGATTCGACATTATAGAGAAAAGATTGGACACTATAGAAATAATAGATTCGACATTACAGAGAATAGATTTCGATTTATTAGAAAATAGATTCGACATTATAGAGAATAGATTCGACATTATTACTAGTCATACAACATTAGAATTCTTGTAGGCGGAATATTCGAACGGAAATGTACGATTCGACGTAAAGATTCGACGTTCCGTCTAATATTTTTTTGACCATTCGCCAGGCACCAACAAAGATTCAACGTTCCGGCGAATATTCTTTTGACCATTCGACAGAAACCAAGTTTTATTGGATTTTCGGACGAAAGCTATTCCCCAACGAAAAACGAAATAAATCAAAACGATTTTCGAGAGTAACTAAATAAATTTATTTTCCAAACGAAAAAACGAAACAAAATATTCCAATCTGCACATGTCTACCCTCCACCAGGTCGCTAAGAGTGCATCTGCTGATCCATAGCCAGTCTTATGGGGGCAGTTAATGTAAAGGGGCCCTGATAGGGGCATTTGATGCAAGGGGGCATTTTTATGGGGGCAGTTGATGTCAGGGGAAACTCTGGTGGGGACATGGGAAAAAGAAAATTGCGCTTATTCAGTGGAAAGCAAGCAAGCAACTAAAAGTGTTACACTACACAAATGCAAGTAAAAGAAAAAACAAGCTGCGCTAATAGGGTTAAATGCATGAAACCATGAGAAATATAAAACTGTGCCAAACTTATGAGTGACAAACGTGAATATAAATGAACACATACATGCAAAAAATGGTGGTATAAGTAATGAATGATCAGACACTCTCAATGATTAATCACTTGCTTACTGGGCACATAAACCCCCTTCGTGCCCAGGCGAAATTTCAGCTTCCGGCACTGCGTCGCTTTAACTGACATTTGCGTGGTCGTGCGACGTGGCTCCCAAACAAAATTGACGTCCTTTTTTCCCCACAAATAGAGCTTTATTTTGGTGGTATTTGATCACCTCTGCCGTTTTTATTTTTTGCGCTATAAACAAAAAAAGAGCGACAATTTTAAATATATATATATATTTTTTACTTGTTGCTATAATAAATATCAATTTTTTTTTTTTTTAAAAAACTATTTTTTTTTCTCAGTTAAGGCCGATACGTATTTTTCTACGTATTTTTGTAAAAAAAAAAAAAAAAAATCGCAATAAGCGACTGGTTTGCGCAAAAGTTATAGCGCCTACAAAATGGGGAACAGAATTATGTTTTTTTTTTATTATTTTTTTTGCTAGTAATGGCAGCGATCTGCGATTTTTATTGAGACTGCGATATTGCGGCGGACGTATCGGACACTTTTGACACAAATTTGGCGCCATTCACATTTATACGGCGATCAGCGCTATAAAAATGCACTAATTACTGTATAAATGTGACTGGCAGGGAAGGGGTTAACACTAGGGGGTGAGGAAGGGGTTAAATGTATTCCCTGGGTGTGTTCTAACTGTGTGGGGGGAGGGGAGTGACTGGGGGAGGTGACCGATGCTGTGTCCCTATGTACAAGGGACACAGATCGGTCTCCTCTGACAGCACGTGGAGCTCTGTGTTTACACACAGAGCTCCACGTCCTTGCTGTGTTACCGACGATCGCGTGTACCCGGCGGACATCGCGGCCGCCAGGTACACGCATCGGCTCTCCGGCGATGCGCCGGGACAGTGTTTACCCGCTGCCCGCCCCCCAGTGGCGCGCGCGGGTAATGCACATAAAAGGACGTCTAAAGACGTCCACTCGGCACTTGAGAGCCGCGCTGTGGACGTCTTTTGTCTATAGCGCGGGTCTCAAGTGGTTAAACGAAGAATGAAAAAAAAAACATAAAAATGTGATGAACAAATTAAAGTCCATGAAAAAAGAAGAAGAAACGTCATAGGTGGATGAATCCCATATAGTCCAAAGAAAAAATTAAAACAATAGAAACTTCAATCTCCAAACGGTGAGGGATATTACAGCAACCCAAAAAGTGATGATAGGGAAACACCTTCCCCTTAATGATGTACTGCCTCTTACCAAATGGAATTGATCTCTTATCACAGGAGATCAAAAAACGCATATAAACTGGTTAGGTGTCCAACAGGGAAGGCATCAATACGATACAGCCTCAATCGATGTATAATGCAGGATGCGCCATAAAAAGAGAAGAGGAGCTCGCATAGCATAAAATCCAACGTAAATTTATTAAAAGATAAAAAATGCGCACTTACAATGAGTCAAATGCATATGTGCATATAAAAGATCGAGCCGGCCGGGTTCCTCGATTCGCCTGCCCGTGTCTTCCGGGTACAGCTGAGCGCGGTGACGTCAGAACGTCGCTTACCCAACGTTTCGTCACAAAGATGACCACGTCCATCTTTGTGACGAAACGTTGGGTAAGCGACGTTCTGACGTCACCGCGCTCAACACGTGGGGACTTGTAACGTAAAAGGAAACTCTGATTGAGATATTTGATGTGAAGAGCAACACTGATAGGGACAGTTGATGTAAGGGGACACTATGAAGAAGGCAATTGATGTAAGGGGGCACTCTGATGGGGACCAATAATGTAAGTGGAAAATCTGATGGAGACATTTGATGTGAAGGGAAACACTGATGTCAATTGATATAAGGGGGCACTCTGATGCGGACACATAATGTAAAGGGACAATCTGATGGAGACAGTTGATGTGAATGGGGAACTCTAATGGGGACAGTTGATGTAAGGGGGCACTATGAAGGAGGCAATTGATGTAAGGGGGCACTCTGATGGGGACATGTAATGTAAAGGGAAAATCTGATGGAGACAGTTGATGTAAAGGAAAACTCTGATGGAGACAGTTGATGTTTGGGGGGCACTATGAAGCGGGAAATTGATGTAAGGGGGAACTCTGATGGGGAAATTTGATGTAAGGGGGAACTCTGATGGGGACAGTTGATGTAAGGGGGAACTCTGATGGGAACAGTTGATGTAAGGGGGAACTCTGATGGGGACAATTGACGTAAGGGGGATTTCTGATGGGGACAATTGATGTAAGCAGGGAATTTGATGGGGACATTTGATGTAAGGGGGCACTCTGATGGGAATTTGAGAAATTGATGTAAGGAGAACTCTGATGGGAACAGGTAATGTAAAGGGACACTCTGATGGGGACAGTTGATGTAAGGGGGCACTCTGATGGGGACAAATTATGTAAGGGGGAACTCTGATGGGGACAATTGATGTAAGGGGGAACGCTGATGGGGACAATTGATGTAAGGGGGAACTCTGATGGGGACAATTGATGTAAGTGGGCACTCTGATGGGGACAGTTGATGTAAGGGGGTACTCTGATGGGGACATTTGATGTAAGAGGGCACTCTGATGGAGACAATTGATGTAAGGTAGCACTCTCATAAAGACACCTGATTTAAGGGGTACACTTATGGGGACAATTGATGGGAGGGGGCATTCTGATTTGGACCCTGATGTAAAGGAGAATCTGATGGGGACACCCGATGTAAGGGGGGACACTGATAGGGACCCCAATGTATAGGCAGACTGTGATAGGAACACATGATATAAAGGATTAGGTTTAGACATCCTAATCCAATGATTATAATCCCTGTTCCCTCCTGCACTGCCTCTGCACTACCTTTTGCATGTTACTTCTGAAGCGTGTCGAGTGAACAGTAAATACTGGTTTCCTGTATCTCTGTCACACTGTGTGACAAACTACCAGTGATTAACACTAGGGATGAGCTCCGGCGTGTTTTGCACACTCCACGTGCAGAGCCTGCCAGGAAGTCGCCACGGCGCTGCGCTAATCACAGGCAGGGAGACATTTCCCGATCTCTGCAGCCATGCATCGGGACAATGTCTCCCTGCCTGTGATTAGCGCAGCGCCGTGCCGACTTCCTGGCGGGCTCTGCACGTGGAGTGTGCAAAACACGCCGGAGCTCATCCCTAATTTACACAGTGTTGACATTATGCTGCTTGACTTTTTTACTGCACCCCCAGATCAGATAGCCCTGCTGCCAACGCACCCTGGCACATGACCCTTTTTTTTCTAAAGCAATGCATCACCATGCGTTATGGTGCACCACAACACAGGTGCTTTCTGTCTGCTCCAGTTTAATAAATTCCCCTTCATGTGATTTGGCCCACCTTTCCATCAGATTGCACTTATTGGCCCAGATTCAAGTA
Organism: Rana temporaria; assembly: GCF_905171775.1. Classification (NCBI taxonomy): domain Eukaryota; kingdom Metazoa; phylum Chordata; class Amphibia; order Anura; family Ranidae; genus Rana; species Rana temporaria. The sequence continues at coordinate 43,131,820 of NC_053490.1, forward strand.
GAATCGCGCAATATTTGCGTGGGCAAAGAGCAAATTTTTTTCTCTGCGCCCACGCAAATATTGCGCTTTGCCCGCGATTCACGGAGCAGTTGCTCCGTAAATTGCGCGGGCAATATGCTAAGCAGCCGGGCGCAAGGCTGCCTAATGTAAATGATCCCGCCGGGGGCGGGAATCATTTAAATTAGGCGCGCTCCCGCGCCGAGCGAACAGCGCATGCTCCGTCGGGAAACTTTCCCGACGTGCATTGCGGCAAATGACGTCGCAAGGACGTCATTTGCTTGTAAGTGAACGTGAATGGCGTCCAGCGCCATTCACGGTTCACTTACGTAAACGACGTGAAATTCGAACGTCGCGAGCGGGAGGCGCAGCTATACTTTAGCATAGGCTGCGCCTGCTATAGCAGGAGCAACCTTATGCTAAAGGCGCCGTACGGAAACTCCGTACCTTGCGTGAGAAGGGCCCGCGCAACTTTTGTGAATCGGCGTGTAGTATGCAATTTGCATACTACACGCCGATCACAAAGGCCGCGCCCCCTAGCGGCCAACGCAAGAATGCAGCCTGGGATGTGAAGGCATAAGGAGGCTTATGTTTGTCACATCCTAGGCTGCAGTCGGTGTAACGAGGTTCCTGAATCAGGAGCACTCGTTACACCGGAGCAAGTAAGCCCTTGCGCCGCGCAACTATGGTTGCGCGGGCGCAAGTGCTTCTTGAATCTGGGCCATTGACTATGCAGGTCATAAAGGAGCAAATTGGAAAACGCCTCTATTGCATTAGGGATACTTAGGCCCAGATTCTCATACAATTACGTTGCTCCTGGGCAGCGTAACGTATGTGATTTACGTTACACCGCCGCAGGTTTACAGCGTTAGTGCCTGATTCTCAGAACACTTACCTGTAAACTTGCGGCGGTGTATCGTAAAAGCGCTCGGCGCAAGCCCGCCCAATTCAAATGGGGCGGACACCATTTAAATTAGGCGCGTACTGCGCATGCTCCGTCGGGTAAATTACCCGACGTGCATTGCGCTAAATGACGTCGCCCCGACGTCATTTGCTTAGACGTTAACGTAAATGGCGTCCAGCGCCATTCACGGACGTCTTATGCAAACAACGTAATTTTTTTAAATTTCGACGCGGGAACGACGGCCATACTTAACATTGGTTGCCCCTCATAATAGCAGGGGCAACTTCACGCGTCGCTTAAGCTACGGAAACGTCGTAAATTCTCAGCGTCGACCGCGCGTATGTTCGGGAATCTCGCGTAATTACCTAATTTGCATAGACGACGGGAAAAACGACGATGCGACACCTAGCGGCGGGAAAAAAAAATTGTATCTTAAAAGTTGACAGCGTAAGAGCCTTACGCCTGTCAGATCTAATGGGTATCTATGCGTAACTGATTCTAAGAATCAGTCGCATAGATACCCGGGGCCAGATTAGGACTTACGACGGCGCAAATGGTGTTGCGCCGTTGTAACGCCATTGAGAATCTGGGCCAATGATCTTTTTTTTATTGGTTCAGGCCTAATTGATGGCGTATTATAAGGAGCTTTGGGATGCAGGAAACAAATGTCCAATACCTTGTTGTGTTTGGTAGAAGGGTATGGGGGATGGAGATCTTCATACAATAGAAGAGGTTTATATTATTTGACAATTTAGGTGCAAATAGTACTCAATGGAGTCAGGAAACTGACTTGGAGTTCCCATGGTAACTGGGTAAAGGTTTTGGAGCATAGAATAATTACATCATGGTACCTTTAAATTCACAGGTGATGGCATGAATGCTTCCTAGTGCGATTGCTTTGAAGTAGGCAATGGTCATGTGGTAACTCCACTTTAATCACATGGCTTAGGTTTCCATAGCAACCCAGAGAGTTCTTCTTATTGATACCATTACCCTTCCCCCTTGAGGATTAGAAGAACTACCCCCACTATCAGGTTATTTAGATACAAGGCTTTGCTTCTGTATGGATACACGTCAATCTTGTGCAGAAAAAAATATGCATATTTCATAATTACTATGATTGGAAAAAGCCTAAGGGAGAACGTTTTTTTTTTATTATTATTATAATAAATTGTGTTTTGAAAAATAAAAAATATAATTATTGAAATATAGTTGGATGTATGCATAGTCTTAAAGAGATGGGCCCGGATTCACATACATTGGCGCATATTTATGCCGGCGTAGCACATCTAATATACGCTACACCGACTGTAAGGGCTTACCTTGAGTGGAGTCCATTTTGCAGATTTGTAAGCTCACCCTTGCAGGTGCACACAGCCCACGGTAATACAGGTAAGACACTACCTGGGCTGTGAGTCTGTGCACGGGGGCTAGATAAAGATTAGCCCAGGAAAGTCAAGTATAGCCGTGGCCCCGGATTCCAGAGAGAGTCAGGTAACTACTGACGGAAAGTTCAGGGTTTGCAGACAGGAACCAAAGACAAGTCCGGGGCACAAGCCGTGGGTCAAGGGATGGAGAAGGCAGGGAAAGTCCAAAAGTACAAGCCGGGGTCAGAGGGCAGGAGACAGCAGCAATCCAGGGTACGTAAGCCAAAGGGTCAGAAGCCGGGGTCAGTCTTGTAGCTGAAGACAACCACAGGAACCGTTGGCACAGACAGGACAAGCAGAGTACAATGAACTGACACCTCCCTCATAGTGAGGCAGGGCTTTATACCCTGGTTGATTAGGAAACCTGCCTCAGCTGGACCAGGATAGACAAGTGCAGATTGTAGGGAGATCCAGAGACAGGCAATCAGCACATAGTTCAGAACCAGGCTCCGACGGACAGCAAGAAGAATATCAACTGAGAAGTGGCTCAGAAGCAAAGACCTGGACCAGCAATGGAGAGGTCCTGGGTTCAATTCCACCCAGAGCCAACTGGGGCACGACCACGCCTCGCTGTCCGTTTGGTACGGTAGCGACCGTGACACCGACGCAGCGCACAGAGGCAAGCACAGTATTCAGGAAGCCAGTGCTCCCACTCGCTCTCAAATCTACGCTGGGTTTCCTCGGCGTAACCAGCGTAGGTGGAAGTGGGCGTGAGCCATGCTATTGAGGCGTGACCCCATGCAAATGATGGGCCAAGCGCCATAGAAGTACTTAAAATGAACGGCGCATGCGCCGTCCCGTGGCCGCATCCCAGTGCGCATGCTCAGAATCACGTCGAAACAACTGCCTAAGATACGTCGAATCACTGGCTACGACATGAAGGTAACCTACGCCTAGTCATATTCACGTACAACGTAAACGACAAAAGATACGACGGCTTGTGTTCCCTGGTCCATACCTTTGCATGAGTTGCGCCTCCTATAAGGGGAATAACTTTACGCCGGATGTACGACTTTCGCAAACCGCGTATATTATGCGCCAGGCGCAAGTACGTTCGTGAATCGGCGTATCTCCCTCATTTGCATATGTGCATAGAAAATCAATGGGAGCGGCAAATGCGCCCAGCGTAAATATGCGCCCACGATACGACGGCGTAGGCAAGTTACGTCGGTCATAGGAAGCCAATTTTTAGGCGTATCTCAGATTGTGGGCACGGCGCACAGATACGACGGCGCATAGTTACACTTATGCGGCGTATCTCGAGATACGTCGGCGCAAGTGCTTTGTGAATCCGGGCCATGGTGTCTACTTGCAAGAAAATATTTAACATTACTGGACTTATACCTTGATTAGGTTTGCATGTGATTTCTCTGTGGTTTGTAAAGGTTAAGTTCACTCCTTACATTAACAGGCCCATGCAGACAAGGGGCCCCAGTGATTTAAAGTGTACTGCGCCATTTAAAAAAAAAATAATATTGTAGGCCTGTAGGCCTTTTCTGTCAGTCGTGAAGCCTGGACGATATACTTCCAATATTTGCATTCCTATGTCCTAGCTAATTTCCAGGACATGGGGGTAGATTCAAGTAGCAATTACGCCTGCGTATCCATAGATACGCAGCGTAATTGCTAAGTAGCGCCGGCGTATCGACTTTCTGTATTCAGAAAGCTCGATACGCTGACTGTAGCCTAAGATATGACTGGCATAAGGCTCTTATGCCGTCGTATCTTAGGCTGCATTCTTACGCTGGCCGCTAGGTGGCGTTCCCGTAGTGGTCAGTGTAGAGTATGCAAATTGCATACTCACGCCGATTCACAAACGTACGCGCGCCCGGCGTTCTAGTTTTACGTCGTTTGCGTTCGTCGCTTTCTGCGTAAGGCTGCTCCTGCTATTAGGAGGCGCAGCCAATGGTAAGTATACACGTCGTTGCGGCGTCGCGATTTTCGAAATTTACGTCGTTTGCGTAAGTGAATCGCGAATGTCGCTGGACGCCATTTACGTTCACGTCGAAGCAAATGACGTCCTTGCGACGTCATTTACCACAATGCACGTCGGGACATTTTCCCGACGGAGCATACGCAGTACGTTAGGCGTGGGAACGTGCCTAATTTAAATGATCCACGCCCCCTACGGTATCATTTAAATTACGCGCGCTTACGCCGGCCACTTTTACGAAACGCCCCCGCAAATTACGGAGCAAATGCTTCATGAATGAAACGTAGCTCAAGTAATTTACGGAGGCGTAGCGTAAAAACGGAACGCTGCACCGCCGTAGTAGTGCGCTCCCCTACTTGAATCTACCCCAGTGTCTACAACAAAGTTACCACTGGGCCTTCTTCTTTTAAGGACAACTAAAGTGATAATCTCTTCAAAGAAGGTGGCTTGATGGCCTTTTTGTAGCAGTTCAGAGTATGTAATAGAAGGGGGCTACAGCAGTGTGAGAATCCTGTCGGGGATGTGCGACCAAAGCAGTGATGGCGAACCTTGGCACCCCACATGTTTTGGAGCTACATCTCCCATGAGGCTCATATGCATTCTGCAGTGCAATGTAGCCTCATTGGAAATGTAGTTCCAAAACATCTGGGGTGCCAAGGTTTGCCATCACTGGACTAGAGAGTCTATGCTGCGACGGGCCCGAGTGCATGTACAGCTTTTTAACCGCTTGGGATCCGCGCTATAGTCAAATGACGGCTATAGCGCGGATCCGAATATCCAAGTGGACGTCAATTGACGTCCGCCCCTTTGCGTGTTCCCCGCGCGTGCTCCAGAGCACGCAGCGGGGAAACTCTGTGTTGGCCGTGTCCCTTGGACACAGCCAATTACAGATCGCCGCGAACGGCCAATCAGAGTGGCCGTTTGCCATGCGATCTGTGCGGCCAATGAGAGATGATCTCATATGTAAACATATGAGATCATCTCTCATTGCCGGCTCTCACACTGACAGCGGTGCTGTCTCTGGAGAGGAGACCGATCTGTGTCCTTTGTACATAGGGACACAGATCGGTCACCCCCCCAGTCACCCCCCTTCCCCCATACAGTTAGAACACTATATAGGGAATACATTTAACCCCTTCCTCACCCCCTAGTGTTAACCCCTTCCCTGCCAGTCACATTTATACTGTAATTAGTGCATATTTATAGCACTGATCGCAGTATAAATGTGAATGGCACCAAAAATGTGTTAAAAGTGTCCAATGTGTCCGCCATAACGTCGCAGTCCCAATAAAAATCGCAGATCGCCGCCATTTCTAGTAAAAAAAATAAAATAATAAAAAATAATAATTCTGTCCCCTATTTTGTAGGCGCTATAACTTTTGCGCAAACCAGTCGCTTATTGCGATTTTTTTTTTTTACCAAAAATATGTAGAATACGTATCGGCCTAAACTGAGAAAAAAAAAGTGTTTTTTTTTTTTTTAATTAGGATATTTATTATAGCAACAAGTAAAAAATATTGTATTTTTTTCAAAATTGACGCTCTTTTTTGTTTATAGCGCAAAAAATAAAAACCGCACAGGCGATCAAATACCACCAAAAGAAAGCTCTATTTGTGGGGGAAAAAGGACGTCAATTTTGTTTGGGAGCCACATCGCACGACCGCGCAATTGTCAGTTAAAGCGACGCAGTGGCGAAAGCTGAAATTTCACCTGGGCAGGAGGGGGGTATATGTGCCCAGTAAGCAAGTGGTTAATTAGGAAGAACGCTCCCTCCTGCAGTGCTGGAGAAGAACGCTTAATGACAGTTGAAATAAGCCAGGATGTGTGATTGTAAACATTGGGGGTATTCCTGCTAGGCTTAGTGACAGAAAGGGGAGATTTACTTATTCTAGTGTGCTCACAATCTGACACCAACAATCGGGTACTATTCTTTCACTGACACTAACGATGGGGCACTATTTCTCCCACTGATACCAAAGATGGGGCACTATTCCTCCCTCTAATGCCAAAGATGCACTGTTTTCTCTCACTGTTGCCAATCTAGGGCCATATTCTCGTAGATAGGCGTATCTTTGTTCCCGCGTAGCGTATCCTATTTACGCTACGCCTCCGCAACTTAGACGAGCAAGTGCTGTATTCTCAAAGTACTTGCTCCGTAAGTTGCGGCGGCGTAGCGTAAATAGGCCGGCGTAAGCCCGCCTAATTCAAATGTGGAACAGGGGGGCGTGTGTTATGTAAAATAACCATGACCCGACGTGATTGAAGTTTTTCACGAACGGCATATCCCAGTGTGCATTACTCCAAATACGCCGCAAGGTTTTGACGTGAACGTAAATTACGTCCAGCCCCATTCACCGACGACTTGCGCAAACGATGTAAAATATTCAAAATTAGACGCGGGAACGACATCCATACTTAACATTGGTACGCCGCATGTACGCCACCATATAGCAGGGGTAACTTTACGCCGGGAAAAGCCTAACGTAAACGGTGTATCTTTACTGCGTCCTCCAGGCGTACGTTCGTGAATTCGCGTATCTAGCTGATTTACATATTTCTAGGCGTAAATCAGCGTACAGGCCCCTAGCGGCCAGCGTAAATATGCAGTTACGATCCGACGGTGTAAGAGACTTACGCCGGTCGGATCTAATAGAAATCTATGCGTAACTGATTCTAAGAATCAGGCGCATAGATACGACGGCACAACTCCTTTGTGAATCTGGGCCAAAATTTCTACTCTAAATAGCCAAAGACTGGCTCCCCCTCAAGGCTAAAGGACAATAAACTGGGCCATTGTTTAGAAAGTTTGGAGACCCCTGCTCTAGACCCTTTGGGGAACATTTACTAATACTGGTGCACACACAACCAGTAACAGGAATCATGGGAAAGCAGACGGGAATTGGAAACCTTTAAAACTTAAACTTTAACCTTTAACAGCAGACAATTTGTTGGATATTAAAGGCCGCGGTTGTTTATTATTGGTTTCAAAAACATTGTGGGTAAGCATCAATCAAAAAACGTCAGATATAAATAAAGCTTTGGCTAACCTAGCCACTACGGCACAGGCTGCAAACACAAACTACCCAACTTCAATTCAAATAATAAGCCTTAAAACACTTCTTGCTTAGCAAATATATAACATATTAAATATAGCATTACCAACAGCTAGTCCCCCTTTGTTATCTCTCAAAAATCCTTTATATATATATATATATATATATATATATATATATATATATATATATATATTTTTTTTTATATATATATTTTTAACAAAGGTGACACTACCACATAACAACAGCCGTGACAAGTTTATTAACCTCTTTGTCACCGCGCCATAGACAAAAGACGTCTACAGCGCGGTCGAGTTGTTCTGGGAGGACGTCCCTGGGACGTCCTCCCAGAATCCTCCTCTCGCGCGCCCCCTCCCGGAATCATCTGTGAGTGCTGGGTCTAGAAGACCTGGCGCATCACAGATCGTGGTAAATTGCCGCTGATAGCGGCCGTTTACCACGTGATCGCTCCGTCAAATGACGGAGCGATCACTTGTAAACAAACCGGCGTCATGTGATGACGCCGGTTCCTCCCTCTCCTCTCTGTACCGATCGGTACAGTGTGAGAGGAGAGGGGGGAGAACGGAAGCAGCAGCAGCTGCTGTGGCTGGATCTGTGACAAATGCAGTCACAGATCCAGCCATCCCTCCCTGTGCAATACTCTGCAATACCACCAATACTCTGCAATAACACCAATACTCTGCAATACCCCCATACTCTGCAATACCCCCCATACTCTGCAATAACCCCCCCATACGCTGCAATAACCCCCCCATACGCTGCAATAACCCCCCCATACGCTGCAATAACCCCCCCATACGCTGCAATAATACCACCCATACTCTGCAATACCCCCCATACTCTGCAATACCACCCATACTCTGCAATACCACCCATACTTTGCAATACCACCCATACTCTGCAATACCCCCCATACTCTGCAATACCCCCCATACTCTGCAATACCCCCAATACTCTGCAATACCCCCCATACTTTGCAATACCCCCCATACTCTGCAATACCCCCAATACTCTGCAATACCCCCAATACTCTGCAATACCTGCTAATATGACAGAAACAAGATTTTTTTTTTCTTTTACAGAATTTTCAGTGTTTTTTCTTTTATAGCGCAAAAAATAAAAAACCCAGAGGTGATCAAATACCACCAAAAGAAAGCTCTATTTGTGGGAAAGAAAGGACAACAATTTCAGATGGGCACAATGTTGTATGACTGAGTAATTGTCATTCAAATTGTGAGAGCACCGAAAGCTGAAAATTGGTCTGGTTAGGAAGGGGGTTTAAGTGCCCAGTGGTCAAGTGGTTAATAGGGGAGGGGGGAGGGGAGAACACCACAGCTCCTGTCCTCTGAGGCGAATGAGCCAGCAGCTACGGAACCACTATTTTATAGCCCAAACGGGCTGGTCACCTGTACCCCTCTCCTGACACGTGAGTCCTGCTAAGCTCCCCCTGTGAGCGACAGGCTCCACAGGGGGAACTTGAAACTGCCCTCCCAACGCTTTTCCATGAGGAAAAGGGGGGGCTAGAAACTGCCTTCCCGCTTTTTCTATCATTCCCCATTGTTGGTGTCAGTGTGTGGAATAGTGTCTTGCATCTGTGGTATAAAAAGTGCCCCAATGGCTGGAAAAAGGCAAGCAAAAGGCAGCATTGGGCCACCGGGCTGCAGTTTGGAGACCCCTGGTCTAGAGGCCTACAAATGGCATTGTGTATTTTGAGGTACTAGGTCCCCTGTCTGCATGGGCCAGTTTATGTAAAAGGTGAACTTAGCCCTTATGTTTTGCTTAACCCCATCCTTCTATTACCATTATGGATTGATCTTGTTAAAGTGGAGGTTCACCCTCCAAAAAATTTCTGCCATCACTTGGAGTCGAGCCATCCTACCGACAGAATGCCTGTGATTGACAGGCTTCCGAACGGCGCATACTGCGTGTCACACGTTGCCGAAAAAACCCGAACGTCGGTGCGGCTCTATACGGCGCCTGCGCACCGACGTTCAGGTTCTGTCGGCAACCTGTGACGCGCAGTATGCGCCGTTCTAGAGCCTGTCAATCACAGGCAGTGCTTGGAAACGCCCAGTCCCGCGTGATTGCCGGGGGGTGAAAATCGTGATAACGAGGTATGTGCTGAGAAAAAAAAAAAAACACCGGCATTCTGTCGGTAGAATGGCTCAACTCCATGTGATGTCAGAATTTTTTTTGAGGGTGAACCTCCACTTTAAGGCCCCGTACACACGAGAGGATCTATCCGCTGGAATTGATCTGCGGATCAGTTCCAGCGGATAGATCCGCTGGTGTGTACATCCCAGCGGATCTTTTTCCGCAGATTTTTTTCGGGCCGACCGATTTCCAGCAGATAAAAATTTCTTAGCATGCTAAGAAATCTATCCGCTGGAATCGGCTTCAGCGGATCGATCCGGTGGTCTGTACAGACTCACCGGATCGATCGGTCCGATTCCCTCCCTCGCATGCGCCGTAATGATTCGACGCATGCGTGGGTATCCTTATATGACAGCGTCGCGCACGTCGCCACGTCATCATCGCGGCGACGGCGCGACACGTCATCGCGATGGGATTTCGGCGCGGATTTCGATCCGATGGTGAGTACACTCCATCGGATCCAAATCCGCGGAAATCCTCGAGAGGATTTATCCGCGGATACGGTCCGGCGGACCGTATCCGCGGATCAATCCTCTCGTCTGTACCCGGCATTAGTTGAATCAACCACCACTTTCTATATTTTGGGAATGTCTGTAGCAAGATCCCATGTGTGAGGGTCTTAGCTCAGAACCTCACCCTCCTCGTCCATGGGGTTCCATTCCTCTTAGGCGATACATCCGATGAGAATGGTCCGACGGAACGTTTTCATTGGTTCATCGCTGAAGCAGACTGATGGTCTGATGTGCGTACACACCATCAGTTCAAAAACCGATCGGGTCAGAACGCGGTGACGTAAAACACAGGATGTGCTGAAAAAAACGAAGTTTAATGCTTCCAAGCATGCGTCGACTTGATTCTGAGCATGCGCGGGTTTTGAACCGATGCTTTTGTGTACTAACCATCGGTTTTGACCTATCGGTCAGCCATCCTTCGGTTCAATTTTAAAGCAAGTTCTAAAACTTTGGTCTGAAGGACAAAAGTCCGATGGGCCGTACACACGGTCGGTTTGGACCGATGAAACTGAACCTCAGTCCGTTTTCATCGGTTTGGACCGGTCGTGTGTACGCAGCCTTATTGCAACAGGAAACGTTTCAATGCTCCTTCTGAAATTTTCATAATGTAATATTAGTAAAATGGTCACAGCATTGAAGTAAACATCATCAAACTGCTCTCCGGATTTTGCGGCCAGCCATAGAGCAATGACCTTGTATTTTTAGCTCCTTCTTCTTGAAAGCAAACTTTAATGGGTTTTTAGATCTCATATGCTTTTTGTCCATTGCAGGTCTTACTAATGCTGGAGGAGATCAAGGACGGGGAATATTAAGAAGAGACCAGGGCAGCAGGGCTCGACCCTGAAGTCGGATATTTGGCAGGTAAGCACTATGAAGTATACGGCTTGCAGGGGAGCTTAATGGTTGGAAGACGGCCAGGGCGACATCTTTGTGAACTTCACATATCAGGTCTTCTTGTGTATAAAGTACTGTATGTGCAGCAACTGCAATATTAGACAGCATGATAATGGGGGATGTTTTAGTGTTGTTTATGTTGTTTGTTGAGCCACATTTTCTTGAGAATGTGCTTTACAGAGTTGGGATAATTGGCAAGAAATGTTTTAAAACTGGCTGCCTTATGAAGGACATGAGGAGAAATTCAATAAACATTCAGACCTCCAAGGCTGAGCAGAATCAGTGTGCTGGTGCCATGTAGTTTGATTATTAGCCCTGTATTAATATGTAATGCTTATATGAGATTTTAGTGATTGGGTTAACATCTATTTTTACTTTGGTGGCCTTTGAAGACTGTAGATCAGTGATTTCCAAATGGTGGTCCGCAGGCCCTTTGCTTGCCTTTATCTGGTCCTTTTGGCACTATTCCTCCCACTGGTACAAAACACTGTTTTACCCTCTGACACCAACAATTAGGCATCATTCCTCCCACTGATACCAGTCATGGGACACTACCCTCCCACTTATACCAATGATGGGGCACTATTCTTCCCACTGATACCAATGATGGGACATTATTTCTCCCACTGATACCAATCATGGGACACTACCCTCTCACTGATACCAATGATGGGACATTATTTCTCCCACTGATACCAATGATGGGTTATTATTTCTCCCACTGATACCAATGAGGGGGCACCATTCCTCCCACTAATGCTAACAATGGGGCACTATTCCTCCTAATTATATCAATGATGGGGCACTATTCCTCCCACTAATACCAATGGTGGTGCACTATTCCTCCTACTAACACCACTGATGGGGCACAATTCCTCCCACGGATACCAATGATGAGGCACCAGTGCCAATGATGGGGCACTATTCCTCCCACTAATGCAAATGATGGGGTACTAATCCTTCCACTGATACTGATAATGGCACACTAATGCCAATGATGGGGCACTAAACCTTCCACTGATACTGATAATGGGACACTAATGCCAATGATGGGTCAGTATTCCTCCCACTTATACCAATGATGGGGCACTATTCCTCCCACTAATACCAATGACGGGGCACCATTTTCCCCACTAATACCAATAATGGGGCACTAATGCCAATGATGGAGCACTATATCCTTCACTAATACCAATAATGGGGCAATATTCCTCCCAATAATATCAATGATAAGTCACTAACTCTACTGATGGGGCATTATTCCTTCCACTGATACCGAAAATAGGACACTAATGCCAATGATGGAGTACTATTCCTCCCACTAATGCCAATGATGGAGCACTATTCCTCCCACTAATGCCAATGATGGAGCACTATTCCTCCCACTAATGCCAATGATGGAGCTCTATTCCTCCCACTAATGCCAATGATGGAGCACTATTCCTCCCACTAATGCCAATGATGGAGCTCTATTCCTCCCACTAATGCCAATGATGGAGCACTATTCCTCCCACTAATGCCAATGATGGGGTACTATTATTTCCACTGATACCGATAATAGGACACTAATGCCAATGATGGAGTACTATTCCTCCCACTAATGACAATGATGGTGCCTTAATGCCATTATTTTTCCCACTAATACCAATAATGGGGCACTAATGCCGATGATGGAGCACTATTTCCTCCACTAATTCCAATGATGGGGCAATATTCATCCCACTAATACCAATAATAGGACACTATTGCCAATGATGGGGCATTATTGATCCCACTAAGGCCAATGATGTGGTACTCTTCCTCCCACTGATACCAATGATGGGGCACTATTCCTCATCTCCAATCCAATTTTAAGTCATTGCTCAGCCTTTTACCAGTCTTTAATCGTTTAAAGGAAAACGGTGCTAAGTAGTTTAGCTGTCCTTACTCAGTGGCTTTGAATAATTTAGACACTGATCCAGAACCCACTTGCAAGTCAGGAGTTCAAACCTCTCTCACTTCACTTGCTGCATGTTTTTTTTCGGTCCATAAATCAGGAAGTCACTAACATCTCATATAAGCTTCGACATCGATATTATTTCAAAAGTCATGTTCAATGTTTTTATATCTGCTGCTTTCATAAATATAATACCTGGCGATCCTGCCATGAAAGTTTTTGTTTAAGCACTTCCTGTTATAGGGTGATAGCACTCTGTCCCTGTCTCCCAGTCACACAGGCTTCCAAGAGACTGCAAGTGGACATTTTAAACACACATTAGGAAATCACGTGTCTGGAACTCTGCAATGAGAAATGCCATGCAGCCATCTCTGGAATGCATGAAGATGGAAAGTGACTTTAAAGAGGCTGCAGGAGATCTGTGGCACTGAGATGCAACAAAAAATTAAAAACAGACAATATATATATATATATATATATTATATATATATATATATATATATATATATATATATATATATATATATATATATATATATATATATATATATATATATTTTTTTTTTTTTTTTTCATTTTGCATGGTTTTAATCTTTTTTTTTTTTTTCACATTTACATTACTTTCATTGTCCTTGCTAGAATTATTTACATACAGTTATCAAAATAAAAATCCGAACTTCGGCAATAAAAATATTGTCTTCCCTTGCAGTGGGGCTGCGCCTGCCCTAGGCCTAAGTTAACTGCTCCTATAGTTTAATCCTAGGGCAGCAATCTCCAAACTACGGCCCTCCAGCTGTTGCAGAACTACACAACCCATGAGGTATTCTAAAACTCTAATGCCGCGTACACACAATAATTTTTCGGCATGAAAAAAAACTACGTTTTTCCAACTTCATCATTAAAACGATGTTGCCCACACACCATCGTTTTTTAAAAATGCTCTAGCAACATGTACAACGGCACTATAAAGGGGAAGTTCCATGCGGATGGCGCCACCCTTGGGGCTGCTTTTGCTGATTTCGTGTTAGTAAAAGACGATTTGCGCTTTCCTGTCTGTTACAGCGTGATGAATGTGCTTACTCCATTACGAACGCTAGTTTTACCAGAACAAGCGCTCCCGTCTCATAACTTGCTTCTGAGCATGCGCGGGTTTTTCACGTCGTTAAAGCCCACACATGACCATTTTTTACAACCCGAAAAATGACATCCTTTAAAACGTTGTGAAAAAATAGAGCATGTTCAAAAAACATTTTGGCCGTTTTTCAGAACCCGAAAAATGCTCTGAAGCCCACACACGATAGTTTTAAATGACGTTTTTAAAAAACTTTAAAAAACAATTTTTTTACAACCCGAAAAATGATCGTGTGCATTAGACTGTCCAATGTAGGGCTCTTGTACCGTGATGTAATTGCGTGATGACAGGCTATTGTCGGAAAATCCAACCTATTGTACGCACCATCGCACAATTGTTGTCAGAGTTTCCAACAACAAATGTGGGATTGCATGCTTTAAAATTTTCTGACAACAAATGTGTGCTGTCGGATTATCCGATCGTGTGTGCCAGAAGTCCTTCGGAAAAAACTCCAAAGTACAAACACGCATGCTCAGAAGCAATTCTAACCATAACACAACATTAGCAGAAGTTGCCCAAAGGGTGGCGCTAAAGAGCTGAAAAACAAAGTAGTTTGTGTTTGTTGGCCGACAATTCTTTGCCGTTTTGTGTGCAAGACAAGTTCCTGGCCAACGCCAATGCCCTTCGGACAAAAGTCCTATGCTTTGTCTGCAGAAAATCAGATTGTGTGTATGAGGCTTTAGACCACTGCCATGATTGGTCTGGCAGAGTGGAGTAACCTGCAAGAGCAGAGCATTGGGTGAGTCAACCACTTGCTGACCAGGCCTTCTGGAACTTTTTGTTTACAAGTTTAAATTAGTATGTTTTGCTAAAAAAAAAATCTTAGAGCCCCCCCTCCCCCCCAAAAACATTATATCTTTTTTTTGCAGAGACCCTAGAGAATAAAATGGCAATTGTTGCAATATTTTATGTCACACTGTATTTGCTCAGCGGCCTTTAAACACAATTTTTGTGAAAAAATACACTTAAATTAATTGAAAAAAAACAACAATACACTAAAGTTAGTCCAATGTTTTGTATAATGTAAAAGATGATGTTACGCCCAGTTGATTGGCTCCCGCTTCAATCACAGCAGGAGAAGATCTCGTGCACAAAATCACGTACAGGTGCGTGATTTTGCATAGCCAGGCCGCCCTGCAACAGTATACCGTATTCACCCCCCCCCCCCCTATTGGCTTTTTACCTATTTTGTTACATTACAGCCTTTAGTTCAATGTTTTTTTAATCTGAATTCTATGTGATGGATCAGAACATAATAGTCTAAATTGGTGAAGTAAAATTAGAAAAATATATACATGAAACTATTTTTCAGAAATAAAAACCTGATAATTGCCATGTGTGCGTATGTATTCACCCCCTATGGTATGAAGCCCATAAAAAGCTCAGGTTCAACCAATTACCTTCAGAAGTCACACAATTAGTGAAATGATGTCCACCTGTGTGCAATCTAAGTGTCACATGATCGCTTACATATACACACCTTTTTGAAAGGCTCCAGAGGCTGCAACACCTAAGCAAGAGGCACCACTAATCAAACACTGCTATGAAGACCAAGGAGTTCTCCAAATAAGTAAGGGACAATGTTGTTGAGAAGTACAAGTCAAGGTTATAAAAAAATATCCAAATCTTTGATGATCCCTAGGAGCACCATCAAATCTATCATAACCAAATGGAAAGAACATGGCACAACAGCAAACCTGCCAAGATACGGCCACACCCCAAAACTCACGGACCGGGCAAGGAGGGCATTAATCAGAGAGGCAGCACAGAGACCTAAGGTAACCCTGGAAGAGCTGCACCGTTCCAGCAGAGACTGGAATATCTGTACATAGGACGACAATAAGCCGTACAGTCCATAAAGTTGGGCTTTATGGCAGAGTTGCCAGAAGAAAGCCATTACTTTCAGCAAAAAACAAAATGGCCCGTTTTGAGTTTGAGAAAAGGCACGTGGGAGATTCCCAAAATGTATGGAGGAAGGTGCTCTGGTCTGATGAGACTAAAATTTAACTTTTTGGCCATCAAAGTAAACACTATGTCTGGCGCAAACCCAACACATCACATCACCCAAAGAACACCATCCCCACAGTGAAACATGGTGGTGGCAGCTTCATGCTGTGGGGATGTTTTTTTAGCAGTCTGGACTGGGAAACTGGTCAGAGTTGAGGGAAAGATGGATGGTGCGAAATACATGGATATTCTTGAGCAAAAACTGTACCACTCTGTGTGTGATTTGAGGCTAGGACGGAGGTTCACCTTCCAGCGGGACAATGACTCCAAACACACTGCTAAAGCAACACTTGAGTGGTTTAAGGGGAAACATGTAAATGTGTTGGAATGGCCTAGTCAAAGCCCAGACCTCAATCCAATAGAAAATCTGTGATCAGACTTAAAGATTGCTGTTCACAAGTGCAAACTATCCAATTTGAAAGAGCTGGAGCAGTTTTGCAAGGATGAATGGGCACAAATCCCAGTGGTATGTGGCAAGCTCATAGAGACTTATCCAAAGTGACTTGGAGCTGTGATGGCGGCAAAAGGTGGCTCTACAAAGTATTGACTTTAGGGGGGTGAATTGTTATACACATTTACTTTTTCTGTTATTTTGTCCTATTTGTTGTTTGCTTCACAATAAAAAAAAAACATCTTCACAGTTGTGGGCATGTTCTGTAAATTAAATGATGCAAATCCTCAAACAATCCATGTTAATTCCAGGTTGTGAGGCAACAAACAGGGCCGATCCTCCCTATAGGCTCACTATGCAAGCCGCTTAGGGCCCCGCAAAGCTGCGAAGGGCCCCCCAAATTACTAGAGGCCCCGCCTGGTGAGAAGTCATTTTCGTCCCCTCACCCCGCTTCTAAACTCGCTGGCTGAGTCATTTCCGACAGCAGAACACCCCCTCCCCCCACTTCTCAACTTTCTTTAATGTGACATGTCACTGTCGTCAGCGCCCCCTGCTTTTCATTTTTAATGTGCCATGTCATTTTGCTTAGGGCCCCAGGGAGGTCAGGATCGGCACTGGCAACAAAACGCGAAAAATGCCAAGGGGGGTGAATACTTTTGCAAGGCTCTGTATATGCGGTGGGCGATCGGGAAGTGGTTAAGCTCAAGAACCAGAAGTGACCTCGGAGGTTGCTTCAGTCCTCCAAGGGCATAGAGTCAAGTAGGGGCTATCTTGTCACATAGGATCGGTTCCGCACTTACTGGCGGCTCTGGTAAGCTAGAAAACGACCTCTACTGTCTCTTCTAAAAGTGATCCTGCAGCAAATCTGCTGCTGGGACCACTTTTAACTGACGCCAAATCGGCCGCATGATATGGGGTAACGGCAGCTAGCTGATGCCATAGCAACGGTAGTAGACGTCAAAGTCATGACATAAATGTACTGTGGGCAGTCGGCAAATTGCTATACCCGGTTCCACTAGGTTTTAAGCTCACTGTAGTGCCATGAAATTCGATGCAGACAACCAAATTGTATTATATTGACACCTGCAGCAGATCGCACACCAAGTGCATTTTGAACGCGGTGCAGGAAACAATCATAGAGCGCAGGTTTCCGGTGTGAATGAGCCCTAAAAACAGACGAGCGTATCCTCTGTGCATTTGGGATCTGCTCAAATCCTTGTGAAATGTGTAGGAGACTGGGGCTGCTTCTTCCATGTAGAGGCTCACAAATCAATATTCAGAAATGAAAAATAACAAAAGAGAAAATGGAAAAGCATAAAAAAGCCTAAAGAGAATTTCTCTCTGACTGCATTTCCTGAGTGTTGGGCCCTTAGCGGTAGAGGAACCGCTGGCAGCCAGGAACACTTCCGATTCTTCCTGCCGTATAGATTAGCAGTTCTTGTGATTCACCTCTTATGTAGTCAAGTGCTATGCAAGTATTCACCCCCTCCCCTCCCCCTCTCCTCTCCTACGCCCCAGAGCCACCCTGACATCTCGGTATATAAGCTCTTTAATGCTAAAGTAATGGTTTTTTAAATCTTCACATTTTCCAGTGTTTAAGGTAATCTGACTCAAGAGCAGTTACATTTTTTCAAGTGTTGCCTATTCACTGACTAATTATAGAGCTGCTCATTCTCCACAATAAATATGCAACCAATGGCTGGGATAAATATAGGGGGACAACCTAGCGCCGGAGAACAAGAAGCTAAATGGGGCTTTTCTATGTGATAGAAGGACACCTACAACACAATGGATGACCTGTGTCTTGCATCTCAGATGTAGCGATTATACACTTTGTCCCGGATTCACGTAGATCGGCGTATACTTGTGCGGGCGTAGCGCATCTCATATGCGCTACGTCGACGTAACATTGAGAGGCAAGAACAGTATTCACAAAGCACTCGCTCCCAACGTTGCGCCGGCGTAACGTAAATTGTCCGGCGTAAGCCCGCCTAATTCAAAGTAGGAAGGAAGTGGGCGTGATCCATTTAAATGAAGCTTGACCCCATGCAAATGATGGGCCGAACGAACGGCGAATGAGCGCGCATGCTCACAATCTCGTTGAATTTACTCCCTATGATACGACGGCTCAATGCCTACGACGTAAACGTAACCTACGCCCAGCCCCATTCACGTACGACTTACGTAAACAACGTAAAATACGACGGCTGCTCCCTGGTCCATACCCTAACATGACTTACACCTGCTTTATGTGGAATAACTTTACGCCGGACGTACGCCTTACGTAAACGGCGTAGATTACAGCGACGGGCGCAAGTACGTTCGTAAATCAGCGTATCTCGGTCATTTGCAGATTCGACGCGTAAATCAATGGAAGCGCCCCTTGCGGCCAGCGTAAATATGCGCCCAGGCTCCGACGGCGTAGGAGACTTGCGTCAGTCGGATGGAGCCAAAATTTAGGCGTATCTTATTTCAAGAATCGGGAGCATAGATACGACGGCGCATCCGTGCACTTATGCGGCGTATCAGAAGATACGTCAGCGTAAGTGCTTTCTGAATCCGGGCCTATATCGCCAAAAGTATTGTGCCGCCTGCCTTTAAATGCACGTCAAATTTGATGGCATCCCAGTCTTAATCCGTAGGGTTCAATATTGAGTTGGTCCGCTCTTTGCAGCTATAACAGCTTCAACTCTTCTGGGAAGGATGTCCACAAGGTTTAGGAGTGTGTCTATGGGAATGTTTGACCATTCTTCTAAAAGCGCATTTGTGAAGTCGGGCATTGATGTTTGAAGAGAAGGCCTGGCTCGCAGTCTCCGCTCTAATTCATCCCAAAGGTGAAGTCAGGCCAGGCAAGTTCTTTCACCCCAAACTCGCTCATCCATGTCTTTATGGACCTTGCTTTGTGCACTGGTGCACAGTCATGTTGGAACAGGAAGGGGCCATCCCCAAACTGTTCCCACAAAGTTGGGAGCATGAAATTGCCCAAAATGTCTTGGTATGCTGATGTCTTAAGAGTTCCCTTCACTGGAAATGAGAGGCCAACCCCTGAAAAATAAACCCACACCATAATTCCCCCCAACCACACCACCACATGATTTGGAGCAGTGCGCACAGCAAGGTCCATAAAAATATGGATGAGTGAGTTTGGGGTGGAGGAACTTGACTGGCCCGCGCCTCAACCCCGATAGAACACCTTTGGGATGAATTAGAGCAGAGACTGCGGACCAGGCAAAGACACATGTCAAAACATCATTTTAGGTCTGACGATTAATTAAAACATGCAAACATATATTTTCTGAAAGCAGAGACCTTGGAGAATAAAATGGTGATATTTCCATTTTTTTTATGTCACATGGCATTAGCGCAAAGGTTTATGAAGAGCAACATTTCAGTAAAAAATACACTAAGGTTAATGTAGCGCCTGGTTACTTTCCAGAACCGGTGCTATGTTAAATTTAGAGGGGGTCAGAGAGTTAGTTAACTCTAAACGAGTTGATTTGTCCAAATTTGGATCTCTGTCTCATTTTTCGCTGTGCTGTGGGCTCATTCTGTCATTCCTGGGTTGTTGATCACACCCCAGGTCGACAGGTGGCAGCAGTGGAGTCAAGGATTGGGTGCTCTTACCCAGCAGCCTATCAGGGGGGTTTGGCCTCGCTGTGCATGCTGGGGGAGAGTATTTGGGCTTGGTCCTTCTTCGTGTGTGGCACCCACCTTCAGGGTGACCATACAACGGCGCCCCTGCAAAATGTCCTTGCGGGCCGGGGTACGCGTGCCACGCGGTGTTCCTGTTTCCAGGACCACGTTGGTCTGGAACTTCTGAGCTGTGGCTGGGCCCCAGTGATCGACTGGGTCCCTAAATCCAACAAGATCTCAAGCGTTAGTCCTGTTGGGGAAGCTGTTCGGTGGAAATCTGCCTGAGGAGTGCCAAGAGAGGCTGGCGATCCAAAAGGGTTTAGACCAACCACCGGGGATCAAGGTTACCGGGTACTGAGAGGCTGGACCTATCGGTCACCTATCGGTCGGTAACATGCTAAAACTACCTAAAGGGGATCCAGGTGCCAAGTCTACTAAGGAGGATTATCTCCGCTGTTTCAATTATCAGGAGGGTCTGTGGCAGAGACTTTTTCCTAAGGTTCGAGTGACATTCTGGCTGCCAGGCTGGTGAGAGAGGCCTGTCCAGGTGTGCTATACCCACTCAGGCTGGAGTGGTGAAAGAGACATTACACCTGGGAGCAGGACTGTTTCCCTATTACTGACACCTGAATCTGCTATCTTCATTTCTACTAAACGACCTCTACTCTTCACCGAGGCTTATTGTTTTTACCCGGCTGGGTAATAAAGAGCACAGAAAGACACCTGTCATGGACATTCCGTTGCTACAACTTTCACCAAACACCCTTAGACATCAAAGAAACAAGAGGTAACATGCCACCCAAAACAAACCAGCAGCTTCTTCGGGGTGTAGTGCTACATTAATTTTAGGGTACGTGGAAAAGGGTATCATCAAAAAATGTTTTGCTTTTGGATAGAGTGGGGGAGGGGTAAACCCTCTGTCAGGTTTTTATTGTTATTGTTCCCCAATGGGGAAATAAACCCCTCTATTTGTGTTAGGCTGGTTGAGATTGTAAGCTCTAATGAGCAGGACCCTCTGATCATTCCTGTATTAAATTGTATTGTAACTATAATGTCTTCCCTGATGTTGTAAAGCGCTGCGTAAACTGTTGGCGCTATATAAATCCTGTATAATAATAATAATATAATAACTCAAAGCAATCGACTTGATTACAACCAGCCTGCCTATACGTGGATGGAAATTCGGCCTGTCCAGCAGGGCCTGGCTGAATTTCAATCCATGTATGGCCAACTAAGACCTATAGAAGCTTGACAGCCAGGCAGCAGGCATTTCAATCCCCGATGGTAGCGCCCATCCTTGTACTATGAGGCCTTGTACACACGAGCAGACATGTCCGATGAAAACGGTCCGCGGACCGTTTTCATCGGACATGTCTCCTGGGAGCTTTTGGTCTGTACACACCATCAGACCAAAATCCCCGCGGACAGAGAACGCGGTGACGTAGAAGTCACCGACGTTCTCTAACACGGAAGTTCAACGCTTCCACGCATGCGTCGAATCAATTCGACGCATGCGCAGGATTTCGGTCCGCTGGTTAGACGTACTAACCAGCGGACATGTCCGAGGGACAGGTTTCCAGCGGACAAGTTTCTTAGCATGCTAAGAAACTTTTGTCCGCTGGAAACCTGTCCGCTAGGCTGGAAAAATGTCCGCTAGGCCCTACACACGGTCGGACATGTCCGTGGAAACTGGTCCGCGGACCAGTTTCAGCGGACATGTTCGGTCGTGTGTACAAGGCCTGACAGGCGTACTTTGGGCCAGATTCACATATAATTACGTTGCTCCTGGGCAGCGTAACGTATGTGATTTACATTACACCGCCGCAGGTTTACAGCGTTAGTGCCTGATTCTCAGAACACTTACCTGTAAACTTGCGGCGGTGTATCGTAAATGCGCTCGGCGCAAGCCCGTCCCATTCAAATGGGGCGGGCACCATTTAAATTAGGCGCGTACCCGCGCCGAGCGTACTGCGCATGCTCCGTCGGGTAAATTACCCGACGTGCATTGCGCTAAATGATGTCGCACCGACGTCATTTGCTTAGACGTTAACGTAAATGGCGTCCAGCGCCATTCACGGACGTCTTACGCAAAGGACGTTGATTTTTAAATTTCGACGCGGGAACGACGGCCATACTTAACATGGCTTAGGACAACTAGGGCTCAGGCCTAATTTTACGCGGCGTAACTCGACGGAAACGACGTACAGTTAGATCGACAGGCCGTTCGGACGTTCGGGGATCGCCGTAAGTATTCATTTGCATATTCTACGCCGACCGCAATGGCCTCACCACCTAGCGGCCGGCCTAGAATTGCATCCTTAAGATCCGACCGTGTAATTCAATTACACCTGTCAGATCTTAGGGCTAGCTATGCGTAACTGATTCTATAAATCAGTCGCATAGTTAGGACGGCCCTAACACAGAGATACCACGGCGTATCAGGAGATACGCTGTCGTATCTCTTTTGTGAATCTGGCCCTTTATTCTTAAAGCGGGAGTTCACCCAATTATGTTTTTTTTTATCTTTTCCCCTTAGATGGATGCTCGTTTTGTCTAGGGGAATCGACTAGTTGTTTTAAAATATGAGCCGTACTTACCGTTTTCGAGATGCATCTTCTCCGTCGCTTCCGGGTATGGTTCTTCGGGAGCGGGCGTTCCTTCTTGATTGACAGTCTTCCGAGAGGCTTCCGACGGTCGCATCCATCGCGTCACTAGTAGCCGAAAGAAGCCGAACGTCGGTGCGGCTCTATACTGCGCCTGCGCACCGACGTTCGGCTTCTTTCGGAAAATCGTGACGCGATGGATGCGACCGTCGGAAGCCTCTCGGAAGACTGTCAATCAAAATAGGAACGCCCAGTCCCGCAGCCCATACCCGGAAGCGGCGGAGAAGATGCATCTCGTAAACGGTAAGTACGGATCATATTTTAAAACAACTAGCCGATTCCCCTAGACAAAACGACCATCCATCTAAGGGGAAAATGTGTTCTCTATGGGTGAACCTCCGCTTTAAGGACAAAACACTCCATTCCTCAGTAGGTTATAATGACATTGTGTTAAATTACTTATGGCAGTATACAAACGGCTATTGATCAGCTCTTATTTTTTATTATCTGCTTTTTAGGTCCTCTTAGCATGCACTGAATCATTGAGAGCAAAATAGTCAGAAAAAAAAAGAAAAACACATGCAAGCGATATATAATTTAAATTGGTTAAGTAATCCAACTCATTAATTCTTTTGTTTCCTCCAACCTACACATTGATGCAAAAACCATGGCTTCCTGAGACGGACCCGAGAGGCTATAATCCTGCACAGTTCTCCTTATATATCATGCAGATACATTAAACGTGACCTTGGCGTAGTATCTTTGATGATAGAAAGGCTGCAGACAGTGGATTAAAACGAGAGATATATATCCGCCTAAGATTAGCATTAGGTTATGGCGATATGTTTTGTTTTATTATGAGTTTTTTTTTTCATTTATTTTATTATGTGGGAATGTGAAAAATAATACATTGCAGACAACGCCTGGAGGATAAGCGTTTTTCCTGAATTATGAAAAAAATCTACAATTTGGAGCTTTCAAACCACCACTAACAGTAAGTTCAGCTGTAAAATGTAATTAATTTTTAACATGCGAGGTTCAGATTCAGGAAAAAAATGGCTTCTGGACTCACTCAAACCTCAGTGTACTTGCTAGTCCTATGTAGCGCAGCTCACACCACCCCCAAGAGAGATGCATTTGTTTTTTCCCATTTATATGATAAAGGGGGTCTGTCTTGTAGCAAATACCTGTGCCGTAAGCCTTGAAGAGAAGCTGTCCATAATACGGGGCTGCAATTGTTACAGTGAGGCAGAACTTAACAAGATTTAATGAAGTCAGTTTTATTGTCCTTGAGGCAGGGCCATATCACCAATGAGGCCAGCTGAGTCAACCAACCCAGGCGCTACTGGTGGAGGCATGTTGGGGGAAGCACAGAGGCTGGATTTCCATACTGGGCACTTACCAGGGACGGTTGTCTACACTGTGGACGTACCAAGGCCAGATGTCCATACTGGGCACTCACCAGAGCTGGATGTCCATACTGGGCACTCACAGGGGCCAGATGTCCATACTGGCAACTTGCCAGGGTCAGGTGTCCATACTGGGCACTCACTAGAGCCATAGGTCAATACTGGGTACTCACCAGGACTGGATGTCCATCCTGGGTGCTCGCCGGGGCCAGCTGTCCATACTGGGTACTCACCAGGGATGGATGTCTATATTCAGCACTTACTTAAGACAGATGTCCATACTGGGCACTCACCGGTGCTAGATGTCCATACTGGGCACTCACCGGGCCAGATGGCCATACTGGGCAATTGCAAGGGCCAGATGTCCATACTAGATACTCACCAGGGCCAGATGTCCATACTGGATACTCACCAGGGCCAGATATCCATACTGGGCACTCACCAGAGTCGGATGTCCATGGAAATAGTGACGTCACCTGCCTGGTCATGGGGTGTCAGATTCTTGTCAATCATAAGACTGGCTTAAACAGAATAACAAATCTTAAAAATATATATTTGAAAGGTGAACCAAGAGTTGTACTTTAAGTGAACCTAACCTGATCTAACACGTTTCCAAGGTGGCATCAATAATGAAGTCTTTAAATCTGTCCCTGTGGAGCCCTCTTGAATCCTTTGCTGTGGCTGTATATAGGGCCTTGACTTCTGCTCAAGTCAACCCTAGTCTTGTTTTTTTTCTGGAACCAGGACCCAAAGGGTTTCACATGAATGTTAAAGCTAACACAGGTAGTTACAGGCACCAAATGATGCTGAACATCAGCACTATTAGGGTAAGGTGACCACTACACTGACCTACCCGATTCCTGCACTACTCACATCCCCCCCCCCCTACATGAACAGTGTAGATTGGTTGATTTTGCTCACCTCCCCATGGTCTCTATTATAATCCATCGAAGCAGGGCTCTCCCCTGCACCAGCTACTGTTCCCGACACCCAGCCGCTCCTCAGTATCCCCTGCCAAGAGCTTCTCCAATAGCCGCCGTACGCTCTGCACCGCCCCTTCGATGTTCTCACACACAGACAGGCTGCCCGCACCAGAGGGATCATGGGGGACAGGCTGGACCACAGGAGTCCCTGGGCAGGGGGGGATGACAACACAGCATACGTGAGGGGGGGGCAGTAATGATTTTGCGCCCCCCTAAATGTTGCACCCGGGACAAGAATACCAGATCCTCCCCTCTATGCTACTGCAATCCAGGGACAAATCCGAGAAAGACTGGCTCCGGGGACAGTGTCCTCAATCTGGGGAGTGGGGCTCGTCCCTGGAAACGTCTGGTCACCAGGGTTGGACTGGCCACTGGGACTACAGGGAGTTTCCCGGTGGGCCGATGGCTCAGTGGGCCGGCTTAGTGACAGCGGACCACCGCCCCCCTCCGTTCCTCTGTCTCTCCCTTCCTGCAGTGCTTACCTCCTCTCCCTCACCGCAGCGCTCACCTGGGGGGGAACAAAGAAGCAGGGGGAGGACCAGAGGAGCAGGGGGGACGACAGAGGAGCATGGGGGAGGGGACAGACAGCTGACTCAACAGCTATGGCCTGAGAGTTTTTGCCTAAACTTGTCCCATAAGGGGGGGGCACCAAACTGATTCTTTGCCCCGGGTGAAATAATGTCTAGCTTCCCCACTGGTACTGCCTATAAGGGTATTCTACTCTAATAAAGTAGAATGGCTAGTGAAGGGGGAGAGGGGGCATGGGTGGCCAGGTGGGGGGGGGGGGTGCAGGAGTTGTCCGGCTGCCATGGGAGAGACCTGTCAAAGTGGGCCAGTCTGGATTAAGTCCAGGGCCAAATCTTCTTCCCAGTCCAACCCTGCTGGTCACTAGGGATGAGCCGAACATACCCGGGTTCGGTTCGCATCAGAACGTTCGAACAGACCGCGGGTTCGCGCGAACATTTAGAACCCCATTGAAGTCTATGGGACTCGAACGTTCGAATTCAAAAACGATAATTTTAAAGACCAATATTCAATTTAATGTTGGTAAACGTCTTTCAGAACCCGGGTCTTGCCCCAGGGAACATGTATCAATCGATAAAAATATTTTAAAAACGGACGTTTTTGCGGAGCAGCGATTTTAATGATGTTTAAAGTGAAAAAAAAAAAATGAAAAATTCCTTCAAATATCACACCTGCTGTGTGTCTCTAGTAGTGGCACATGTTTAGAAATGTCCCTGCACAACATTAAATTATTATAAGAACAAAGTAATTTAATACTGGTTGCGCACGTGCTGTGTGGGAACAATATCTCGATTATTTTAGGGGTGGTGGGGGGGTGGCATTATCTTTTTGGGAAAGCAAAATTGTAGAAAAAAGGGCACCCCTCAAACATACTGTAATTGTAGCGCAACAAAGAGCCACGTGCAAAGTATTGCATCAACAATTGTTATTAGGCGCCCTTGTTACACAGGGGCATAAAAATGTGTCCGTAGGCGCAACATAACACTGCAACCCCTCCCAATATCTGTAATTGGAGCGCAACAAGGAGCCACGTGCAAAGTATTGCATCAAAAATTTTTATTAGGCGCCCTTGTTACACAGGGGCATAAAAATGTGTCCGCAGGCGCAACATAACACTGCAACCCCTCCCAATATCTGTAATTGGAGCGCAACAAGGAGCCACGTGCAAAGTATTAAGAGTTCCTTGACGCTTGGCCTGCAGTTTACCAGGTGACCTTCACTAACGGATGACCATCTCCTGCATTCCCTGAGCGAGAGACCTTCCAGTTCTCCCCAGGTCATTGTATTAAGATCATTCGTTGACCCCTTCCTGAAGCAACTCCACACCGTGGTTTCCAGTCTATACCAATCCTGATCGACTCTGGAAATATACATTTCGCAGAGTCCACACGTTCCGGTAAGCCTGCATCTACACTGGTGACGGGATATTTCTTCATTTGGAAATTCACTTATATTCACTTATTTTTTGAAGATTTCATCTCACCCTTCAATTTTGAACTTTGTATCCACTCATCACTTGGTTCATTTTGGACATTTACATATTTGTTTATAACATTTGTATCTTCTTACATATGTGCATTTCATATTGTTGCATATTGACCACGCATGGTTTTGATTTTATTGTCACACCTTTTTTGTATCAGAGCGCTACACTTTTTTGTCCACATTCTGTTTTTTGCTTCTTGTTTTCAGTAGCTGTGTTTAGCAGCTTGATACATGCATATTTAGCAGCGCAATAATTTACACCATATCACGTGCAAAGTATTGCATCAAAAATTGTTATTAGGTGCCCCTGTTACACAGGGGCATAAAAATGTGTCCATAGGCGCAACATAACACTGCAACCCCTCCCAATATCTGTAATTGGAGCGCAACAAGGAGCCACGTGCAAAGTATTGCATCAAAAATTGTTATTAGGTGCCCCTGTTACACAGGGGCATAAAAATGTGTCCATAGGCGCAACATAACACTGCAACCCCTCCCAATATCTGTAATTGGAGCGCAACAAGGAGCCACGTGCAAAGTATTGCATCAAAAATTGTTATTAGGTGCCCCTGTTACACAGGGGCTTAAAAATGTGTCCGTAGGCGCAACATAACACTGCAACCCCTCCCAATATCTGTAATTGGAGCGCAACAAGGAGCCACGTGCAAAGTATTGCATCAAAAATTGTTATTAGGCGCCCTTGTTACACAGGGGCATAAAAATGTGTCCGTAGGCGCAACATAACACTGCAACCCCTCCCAATATCTGTAATTGGAGCGCAACAAGGAGCCACGTGCAAAGTATTGCATCAAAAATTGTTATTAGGCGCCCTTGTTACACAGGGGCATAAAAATGTGTCCGTAGGCGCAACATAACACTGCAACCCCTCCCAATATCTGTAATTGTAGCGCAACAAGGAGCCACGTGCAAAGTATTGCATCAAAAATTGTTATTAGGTGCCCCTGTTACACAGGGGCATAAAAATGTGTCCATAGGCGCAACATAACACTGCAACCCCTCCCAATATCTGTAATTGGAGCGCAACAAGGAGCCACGTGCAAAGTATTGCATCAAAAATTGTTATTAGGTGCCCCTGTTACACAGGGGCATAAAAATGTGTCCGTAGGCGCAACATAACACTGCAACCCCTCCCAATATCTGTAATTGGAGCGCAACAAGGAGCCACGTGCAAAGTATTGCATCAAAAATTGTTATTAGGCGCCCCTGTTACACAGGGGCACAAAAATTGTGCCTTAGGCCACGTGCAAAGTATTGCATCAAAAATTGTTATTAGACGCCCCTGTTACACAGGGGCACAAAAATTGTGCCTTAGGCCACATGCAAAGTATTGCATCAAAAATTGTTATTAGACACCCCTGTTACACAGGGGCAGAAAAATTAGGCCTTAGGCCTTAGGCCACGTGCAAAGTATTGCATCCAAAATTGTTATTAGGCGCAACATAACACTGCAACCCCTCCCAATATCTGTAATTGGAGCGCAACAAGGAGCCACGTGCAAAGTATTGCATCAAAAATTGTTATTAGGCGCCCCTGTTACACAGGGGCACAAAAATTAGGCCTTAGGCCACGTGCAAAGTATTGCATCAAAAATTGTTATTAGACGCCCCTGTTACACAGGGGCACAAAAATTAGGCCTTAGGCCACGTGCAAAGTATTGCATCAAAAATTGTTATTAGACGCCCCTGTTACACAGGGGCACAAAAATTAGGCCTTAGGCCACGTGCAAAGTATTGCATCAAAAATTGTTATTAGACGCCCCTGTTACACAGGGGCACAAAAATTAGGCCTTAGGCCACGTGCAAAGTATTGCATCAAAAATTGTTATTAGACGCCCCTGTTACACAGGGGCACAAAAATTAGGCCTTAGACCACGTGCAAAGTATTGCATCAAAAATTGTTATTAGACGCCCCTGTTACACAGGGGCACAAAAATTAGGCCTTAGGCCACGTGCAAAGTATTGCATCAAAAATTGTTATTAGGCGCCCCTGTTAAACAGGGGCAGAAAAATTAGGCCTTAGGCACTGGTGGCGGAGCACAGAAAAACAAAATTTCTTACTAGCTAACAGCATGAAAAGTGAGGAGGAGAAGGATATTCCATCAGCAGCACAACAGGACAGTCACTCAGCATCAGCAGTCTCAAAGGGATCTGATATTTCAACACAAAATTCTTATTCAGTAACATCAGCATCAGGTGCTTGGTAGCCGGTGTTGATCCAAGCCTGATTCATTTTGATGAAGGTCAGTCGATCAACAGAGTCGGTGGAGAGGCGTACCCTGTGATCGGTCACAAAGCCTCCAGCAGCACTGAATGTACGTTCTGAAAGAACACTGGATGCAGGGCAAGCCAGTAGCTCAATTGCGTACTGTGCAAGCTCTGGCCAGTGATCCATCCTCAAGACCCAGTAAGCCAGAGGATTTTCCGTGGGGAAGGTGTCCAAGTCGGATCTTGCCGCTAGGTATTCCCGGACCATGTAAACCAGACGCTGGTGATGGTTGCTGGAACCGGTCAGACCTTGGGGCTGCGGACTAAAAAATTGTCTGAACGCATCGGTCAGACGGCCACCTTCTCCACCGCTCCTTCTCTGACTCACCGAAGCCTCAGCAAGACGTTGTCCAGGGCCAGGTTTTGGTAATCCCCCCGGTTCTGGGAACGCATTGCACAGACCCTTCTGCAAGGCCTCCCGCAGTAGTTTCATCTTCTGCTCCCTCTGCGATGGCAACATAAGATCCGTTACCTTACTCTTGTAACGTGGATCAAGGAGAGTTGCCAGCCAGTAATGATCCCTCTCCTTGATAGCACGTACACGAGGATCCTTACGCAGGCTTTGCAGAATCAGGGAGGCCATGCAGCGTAGGTTTGCAGAGGCATTCGGGGCACAGTCCTCTGGGTCACTGAGGACGACAGGATCCTCAGCCACCTCATCCCAGCCACGTAAAAGTCCACGTGTTCCTAGGGACTGTAAATGATCCCTTGAAGACTGCTGCTGTTGATGCTGAGTGCTAGGCTCCACCTCCATGCTGCTGATACAATCCTCCTCCTCCTCCTCTTCCTCATCCTCCTCCTCCTCTTCCTGTGTTCCAGGTGGGCAAGCAGGTACAGTGTCTGGATAAAGGGGGCCTTGAGAGGTAAGGAAGTCCTCCTCTTCCTCCCTCTGTTCTGCCTCAAGGGCCCTGTCCATTATTCCACGTAGGGTGTGCTCCAACATGTGAATAAGCGGGACAGTCTCACTGATGCATGCACTGTCACTGCTCACCATCCTCGTGGCCTCCTCAAATGGTGACAGGACAGTGCATGCATCCCTGATCAAGGCCCACTGGCGTGGTGAAAAAAACCCAAGCTCCCCTGAGCCAGTTCTGCTGCCATATTGGCACATGTACTCATTGATGGCCCTCTGCTGCGTGTGCAGCCGCTGCAGCATGGCCAACGTAGAGTTCCATCTGGTGGGCATGTCACAGATTAGGCGGTTCTTGGGCAGGTTGTATTCCCTCTGGAGGTCTGTCAGCCGAGCAGTGGCATTATATGACCTCCGGAAATGCACACAGACTTTCCTGGCCTGCCTCAGGACATCCTGTAAGCCAGGGTACCTGCCCAAGAACCGCTGCACCACCAAATTGAGAACATGCGCAAAACAGGGCACATGGGTGAGTTTTCCACGTCGCAGGGCAGAGAGGAGGTTGGTGCCATTATCGCTGACCACCATTCCAGGCTTCAGCTGGCGTGGCGTCAACCACCTCTGAGCCTGCCCCTGCAGAGCTGAAAGAACCTCTTCCCCAGTGTGGCTCCTGTCTCCCAAGCACACCAGCTCTAGGACCGCATGGCATCTCTTGGCCTGCATTCCTGCGTAGCCCGTCGTACGCCTACGGAGCACGGCTGGTTCTGAGCCAACATCACCACAGGAAGAGGCCACAGAGGAAGAAGAAGAGGAGGGGGTGGAGGAGAGAGGTGTGTCACAAGCAGTTGTAGTGTTTTGGAGGCGTGGTGGTGGAACAACCTCCAAAACTACTGTGCCTTGACCTGCGTCCTTCCCAGCTGCCAGCAGAGTCACCCAATGGGCCGTAAAAGACAGGTAACGTCCCTGTCCATGCCTGCTGGACCATGAGTCAGCGGTAAGATGCACCTTACCACTGACCGCCCTGTCAAGCGAGGTATGGACATTGCCTTCCACATGCCGGTAGAGAGCCGGAATCGCCTTCCGTGAAAAAAAGTGGCGTTTGGATACTTGCCACTGAGGTACTGCACATTCCACAAACTCACGGAAGGGGGCAGAATCTACCAACTGAAAAGGTAGCAGTTGAAGTGCTAGCAATTTTGCTAAGCTAGCATTCAACCGCTGGGCATGTGGATGGCTGGGAGCGTACTTCTTTCGGCGCTGCAGCAGCTGGGGCAGGGAAATTTGTCTGGTAATATCAGTAGATTGGCCGGATGTACTACCACTACTACGTTGTGACACACCTATTTCTACACCTTCGGTGCAGGCTGCAGAGAGGACTAGGGGTCTAGTGGGGTTTGAGGTCACAGAAGGGCAAGGGGAGGACCGCTTTGGTCTTTGGTGTGGGTCTTTCTGGTATGCCTGCCAACGAGCTGCATGGCAGGTCGACATATGTCTGGACAAGCATGTGGTGCCCAAGCGGGTGATGTTTTGGCCACGCAAGATACGCTTGAGACATATGTTGCAAACAGCAAAGGTAGCATCTGATGGACAGGTTTCAAAAAAGGCCCACACCAAAGAACTTTTGCTGTACCGTTGAGACACAGCAGCGCCACGTAATGCAGTTGGTGTACTGCCCTTAAGCTGACCCCTGGAGGGCTTCCTGCCTCTTTGAAGATGTGCCTGTGCCTCGTCCTCTTCCTCCTCTCTCCTACCAGGCACCCAGGTAGAGTCAATGACCTCATCATCCCCTCCCTCCTCATCATCACTGGCGACAACCTGGCAGTATGCTCCAGCTGGGGGAACATCACTCCCAGATTGTTGTCCCTCTCGGCCACCCCCTCTCCCTGGGCTCACATCAATGCCTTCCTCTATCAGTGTTCCGTCATCGGAGTCTTCAAAACGCTGTGCATCTTCAGCTAGCATGTACCCAACACTGTGTTGAAACAGTTCGGGGGACTCCTCAGGAGGACACGGTGGGACTAGGGAAGGATTGTGTGATCCCATTGTGCAGAGGGTAGAGGACGCCTTGGCAGCTGCTTTGCCAGACAAACTATAATCAGTCTGTGTGAGAGAGGATGAGGAGGATGAGGACGGCTTGGTCATCCACTCAACTAATTTCTCAGCATGTTGAGGCTCAACACGGCCAGCTCCCGAAAAGAAGGACGAGCGGCCACGGCCACGTGCTGAAGAGGATGCACCACATCCATCACCAGCGTTACCTCTAGATGCAGAGCCTGCTTGCCCTCGTGACTCTCTGCCTCTCTTTGTCCTTCCAGCCATAGTTATGCGTTCAGGTGTTATGTAACAAAATAGTCGCTGTCACACCGACTGCGTTCAGATGGTATTAAACAGCAACCACACAGTAAGAGCGACTTGGCTCAAGTGTAAAGTAACAAAATAGTCGCTGTCACACCAACTGCGTTCAGATGGTATTAAACAGCAACCACACAGTAAGAGCGACTTGGCTCAAGTGTAAAGTAACAAAGTAGTCGCTGTCACACCGACTGCGTTCAGATGGTATTAAACAGCAATCACACAGTAAGAGCGACTTGGTTCAAGTGTAAAGTAACAAAATAGTCGCTGTCACACCAACTGTGTTCAGATGGTATTAAACAGCAACCACACAGTAAGAGCGACTTGGCTCAAGTGTAAAGTAACAAAATAGTCGCTGTCACACCAACTGCGTTCAGATGGTATTAAACAGCAACCACACAGTAAGAGCGACTTGGCTCAAGTGTAAAGTAACAAAATAGTCGCTGTCACACCGACTGCGTTCAGATGGTATTAAACAGCAATCACACAGTAAGAGCGACTTGGTTCAAGTGTAAAGTAACAAAATAGTCGCTGTCACACCAACTGCTTTCAGATGGTATTAAACAGCAACCACACAGTAAGAGCGACTTGGCTCAAGTGTAAAGTAACAAAATAGCCGCAGTGACACCAACTGCCTTTAGTTGCTATTAAACAGCACGCACGCAGTAATAGCGACTGCGGTCAAATGCGATTTAACAGCACGCACGCAGTGACACCAACTGCCTTTAGTTGCTATTAAACAGCACGCACGCAGTAATAGCGACTGCGGTCAAATGCGATTTAACAGCACGCACGCAGTGACACCAACTGCCTTTAGTTGCTATTAAACAGCACGCACGCAGTAATAGCGACTGCGGTCAAATGCGATTTAACAGCACGCACGCAGTGACACCAACTGCCTTTAGTTGCTATTAAACAGCACGCACGCAGTAATAGCGACTGCGGTCAAATGCGATTTAACAGCACGCACGCAGTGACACCAACTGCCTTTAGTTGCTATTAAACAGCACGCACGCAGTAATAGCGACTGCGGTCAAATGCGATTTAACAGCACGCACGCAGTGACACCAACTGCCTTTAGTTGCTATTAAACAGCACGCACGCAGTAATAGCGACTGCGGTCAAATGCGATTTAACAGCACACACGCAGTGACACCAACTGCCTTTAGTTGCTATTAAACAGCACGCACGCAGTAATAGCGACTGCGGTCAAATGCGATTTAACAGCACGCACGCAGTGACACCAACTGCCTTTAGTTGCTATTAAACAGCACGCACGCAGTAATAGCGACTGCGTTTCTGTGCAATTCAATAGCCCAGTTGCATTAACAGCGACTGCGCTTCTGTGCAAATAAATTGCACACGTGCAGTAACAGGTAATGCGTCTGTGTGTGCAATTAACTAGCACACGTTAAATAACACAGAATAATTATATTTAAAGTAAATCCCTAATGCAGGCAATACAACACGTTAGAGCGCTGCATGTAGAACAATCTCCTGCCTGATAGATAAACTAGCTGAGCTGTACAGTTTATAAATATATTGACAATGCCTAAGGATGTGAATATATTCTCTACAAACTGTACTTTTAACTATACTGACTACACTTCCTACTCTATCTATCTATCTGGTTAAGACACTGTGTCTCTATCTCTCTATCTCTCTCTGTCTGACTGACTGATCTTCTCTAGAACCGCCAACACACTACACTAGGCAGCCGTGCAGGCTGCCTTTTATAGTGGGGGGCGTGTACTAATCCCCCTGAGCCATAATTGGCCAAAGCCACCCTGGCTTTGGCCAATTATGGCTCTTCGTTTTTTGAGCGGTGATTGGCCAAGCATGCGGGACATACAGCATGCTTGGCCAATCATCAGCGCTCAACGCCCCAGTGAATTATGGGACGTTTTGCGTCACTCGAATTTGGCGCGAACGACCCGTTTTGTTCGAGTTTCGACGAACGATCGAACGACCGATGTTCGAGTCGAACATACGTTCGAATTGAACGCGGAGCTCATCCCTACTGGTCACCCTATATTAGGGCTCATTTATACACATGCAGCCCCAAGCGATCTGCAGTGGATAGCCTTTTGCTGGGAGGCGATAGGTCACCTCCTCACTACCAGCTTTTAAGCTCCCACTGTACTGCAACTATGTGTTTTGAACAGTTGCAGGGTGGTTACAGCAAGGCCCATTCATTTGAATGGGTTGTACTTGGAGGGCAGTACTGGGGGTAGACGATTTGCCGTGGAATGTGTGCGACTCCATCTGGCTGCCTTTTCAGCTTGAAGGGGGGTTGTTGGGGGTCAGTAAAAATGCTGCTCAACACCCTACTTTTACCTTCCTTCCTATGACCGCAAGCATATACCAGGCCTTAATGCTTTAGAAAGATTTTCAGCCAGTTAGCTTCATTGTAAGGTCTTCCCACAGAGCAATTGATTAAAAAATAATTTTATGTATCTAAGCATTTTCTAGTTAAAGTTGAGCTTTAGGCAAGAAGCTAAATACTGTACACAGATGAAATACATATTAGGGAGCTATATTTTCTGGCAATGAATTAGTATTTCTATCTATCTGTGGCTAAGATTTACAGCTTTGCCAATCGGTATAGCCAGACGGATAATTTTTACATATAAACCTTTCACTGCCAGAGAAATTTTTGCGACAATTTTGTACCGTGCGGCTAACCCATGTGCGATCTTGGCCCATTCATGGCCCGTTCACACTAGAATTCTGTGCAGCTAACCCACGCTCCGTGCCCCATTCCAATCGCACTGCCCTTGTGATCTGCAGCAGGTGTCAGTGGAGGTTCAGCCAATTTTTTTTTTTTTTAAAGCCAGCAGCTACAAATACTGCAGTTACTGACTTTTAAAATATGGACATTTACCTGTCCAGCGTGCCCACGATGTCGGCAGCCAAGGACGAGCAATCGCTCGACCCTTGGCTGCACCCGCTGCCATCCTCAGTGAGGGAATCGGGAAGTGAAGCGTTGCGGCTTCACTGCCCGGTTCCCTACTGCGCATGCGCGAGTAGCGCGGCGTGTTGTCACTGGTCCCCGCTCTCTCCTGGGAACAGTGTGTTTCCCAGAAGACAGCGTAGGGGCGTGGCTGCCGCAGTACTCTATTCTTGGAAGTGGGTGCAAATACCTGTCTTAGACAGGTATCTGCACCCCTCCCCCCATGAAACGTGGCAAATGTGACACTGGAGGGGGGTTCCTAAAAGCGGAAGTTTAATTTTTGGGTGGAGCGCTGCTTTAAGCTGCTTTCACACTGGGGCGCGGGCGGCGGCGGTAAAGTGGCGCGTTACCCATCATTTTTGTGGAGGTATTCGGCCGCTAGCAGGGCGCTTTTAACCTCTTTTAACCCCCTGCTAGTGGCCGAAAAAGGGTTAAAACCACCCAGCGGTGCTTTGCCGGCGGTTCGGCTGCAGTGCCCATTCATTTCAATGGGTAAGAGCGGTGGAGGAGCGGTGTACACACCGCTTCTTCACCGCTCCAAAGATGCTGCTTGCAGGAAATTTTTTAACGCCCTGCCAGCGCACTGGTCCAATGTGAAAGCCCGAGGGCTTTCACACTGGAGTGAAAGGAGCGACTTTTTCTGGGCGCTTTGCAGGCGCTATTTTTAGCGCTATAGCGCCTGCAAAGCGCCTCAGTGTGAAAGGGGTCTAAATGACACCCCAAATGCAGGTGACAGTGATCACATAGAAGAGGTCTCAGAAGGCCACTGTGCATTTTAGTGCAAGAAAATATCAGGCAAATTTAATGACACCCCATATGCAGGTCGCAAACACAGTGCATTGGCCCACACCGGATCACATGGTACAAAAGTACCATATGATCTGGTTGTAGTGCGTTTCCAAAAGTAGTGCATGCGCAACTTTTGGTGCATTGCAATTTCATCAATAATTGGGCTGAAATTGCACTGCACAGAACTGCAGGTGAATCGCACAGGAACCGCACAGCATTCACATACCGTTCCTAGTGTGAATGGGCCCCTCAAAATGAATAGGTATAAATCGCACTGCACAGAATCGCATGTAAATTGCAAAAGGAATGTAGTGCAATTCCTGTGCGCTTCATAGTGGGAACCAGGGCTAAAACATATATATAATGGGACAGATCCACACAGAGAGTACGCCGGCATATCTACTGATACACCAGCGTACTTTCAAATTTCCTGCGTCGTATCTTTAGTTTGAATCCTCAAACCAAGATATGACGGCATCTGGGTTAGATCCGACAGGCGTACGCCTTCGGATCGTAGATGCAATATTTCGGCGTCCGCTGGGTGGAGTTCGCGTCGTTTTCCGCGTCGGGTATGCAAATTAGCTATTTCCGACGATCCACGAACGTACGCGCGGCCGTCACATTCTCTTACATCGTCTGTAGTCGGCTTTTTCCGGCGTATAGTTAAAGCTGGTATTTTGCGGCGTATAGTTAGATTTGCCATGTTAAGTATGGCCGTCGTTCCCGCATTTAATTTGAATTTTTTTTTTTTTTTTTGCGTAAGTCGTTCGTGAATCGGGATGGACGTAATTCACGTCTAAGTTAAAAAAAATGACGTCCTAGCAACGTCATTTAGAGCAATGCACGACGCATGCGCAGTTCATTCGGCGCGGGGACGCGCTTCATTTAAATGAAACACGCCCCCTAATCGCCAATTTGAATTCCGCCGCCAGAGATACACTACGCCGCCTTAACTTACAGCGCAAATTCTTTGAGGATTCAAAGCAGCCAAAAGTAAGTTACAGCGGCGTAGCGTATCTTACATACGCTGCGCCGATCTATTTCTTTGTGAATCTACCCCAATGTATCTGAATGGGTTATGCATACTTTTTTATTTCAAAGCTGCAAAATGAACTTGCACTTTAAATAACCTAAAAAAAAGAAAAACGCAGAAGTCGGTCTTTGCAGAATCCCAAATCTTCCTTCGCTGCAGCCATCCCCGGGTCCCTGAACGGCAGCCCTGCTAAAAATAAAGATCATCATTATTTTTATTCCTTCCTCTTAACCTACTAGCCGCACACAATACTCGGAGGATAAGGGGAGCTATTTACATAGCAGACATCTTCTCTAAAGACTATTAACAGTTTGACTGTTTGGGGCTCCCGGCAGCTGCTTAGCCTGTTATTAGAGATTAAATTCCGCAGTGTGATCCCCCAGACTATCCCCTATTACCACAGCGACAATGTCCTCTTTGTATCAGCACTTTACCTTGAATTTTAAATAAGATTCATGAATGTCAATGTCTTCCATCAGGCCGGGCGAGCCCCACTCTTCAGGAGCCCCCCGCCTTCCATGGACAGACCCGCCATGTGTTTACATCATTCACAAAATGTTTTGACATCCTTCTTCTCGTATTTCCTTATTGCCTTTCATGCCCCTACCCTCGCCCTCCAGTGGAACTGAATTTGCTCATTACCTCCGAGTACCCGCCACATCAGTCTGGCAATCTCCCTTGTGATATATACGCTACCATAATTCAGATGAATACACAGCTGGTTCCTATCTATTGTTGTCGGAATTATGACACTCTATACCGCTGGCTTATTCCTCGGGGGGCACATAATCCTTTATTTATTTATTTTTTTCTCACGATGAATTTTTATTGGTAGATTTGTCTTCTATTTTGATTAAATATCTTTTTTCTTGTCCTCCTTAAAAAAAAAGAAAAAAAAAAAGAAAGGACTCCGGGCAACTTTAAAAATGAAATATCGCACCTCTGTAATTGTTTTTGGATGCACCGATTGGAAGGAAAGACAGTTCTGTTCCAGTGTTTTGATTGTAACCACTCAAAATGTGCCGGTGACACCATCTTCCCTGCCTGTGGGCATGGAGCCAGTTTACACAATGTCATTCAATGTGGTGGTGGACTTATTTCCATTTTTTTTCAGATCAGACGTTTAAGGCTGAGTTTCAGCCCGGGGAAATCCATACACACTGGAAATGCATAAATCGGGGCGATTTTAGCTGCCAAATTACTGTATTTATTGGCGTATAACACTCACTTTTTTACCCTGAAAATAGAGGGTAAACTGTGCCTGCGTGTTATACGCAGGGGGCCGTGGAAAGTTTTTTTCATGAAACTTCCCTCTTAACCACTTAACATCCGCCCGCCGTCAAATGACAGCGGGCGGAATGCTCTATTGTTCCGACAGGACGTCATATGACGTCTAGGGCGTGCGCGCACCTGTCGTGTCACTGGGAACACAGTGCGCGTGCCCGGCAGCCGCGATGGCCGCTGGGCACCCGTGATTGCCCAGTAACTGAGCAGGGACGTGGAGCTCTGTGTGTAAACACAGAGCTCCACGTGCTGTCAGGGAGAGAGGAGACTGATCTGTGTCCCTTGTACATAGGTACACAGATCGGTCACCTCCCCCAGTCACTCCTCTTCCCCCACAGTTAGAACACACCCAGGATACACATTTAACCCCTTCCCCGCCCCCTAGTGGTTAACCCCTTCCCTGCCAGTCACATTTATACAGTAATCAATGCATATTTATAGCACTGTTCACTGTATAAATGTGAATGGTCCCAAAAAAGTGTCCGATGTGTCCGCTATAATGTCCCAGTCCTGAGAAAAAACGCAGATCGCCGCCATTCCTAGTAAAAAAAAAACAAAAAAAATCATGCATGTTTCAGAACGAATTATGCTTGCAAATCAAGGTTTTACTGTATATCTAAAAAACTAAATTTGAAAAGACTATACATTTCTTAAATCCAACA
Source organism: Rana temporaria (assembly GCF_905171775.1). Lineage (NCBI taxonomy): Eukaryota > Metazoa > Chordata > Amphibia > Anura > Ranidae > Rana > Rana temporaria. The sequence continues at coordinate 43,171,027 of NC_053490.1, forward strand.
CAATCTCCCGTTGGAAATCCTACATTTTTGTGTTTTTTTTCTAGAACAGGTGCGCAATAGATAAACCAGTACCTTTTAATTAAATCGGTATTTATTGGGTTATTTATCAGAACAATTGGTGCAGTTGCGAGGGGAAGTGAATTATCAAGGGAGATAGTGTGGGTGTAATCAGCGGTGGGCTTCTCTGGAGAAATATGAAGCAATCACTTTGTCTCACCATTGTTGTCCAGAATGAATGGCCATCACAGTGGCCCCTGTCACTGGGAGAACCTCATCAAGTTTCAATGAACACGGTTTTTCTTCTACGTTGTCACTTTAATCCGATGATAACAGACCAGGATCACTTAGAAGCTCTGTAGATGTTTACTATACATTTATTTCTGTATGTCACAAGCAGGTCCATTCAACCAAGCAGGGTATAAAATATAGGCCAGAAATTGAATTTCTACAAAGGCCTTGTCTAGGGTCATAGGATGCATTAAGGTGGAAAATTACAAACCTTTACAACCCCTTTAAACTGAATGGGTTGTTTTACATGGTGATTGTTTACAATCACTTTTTTTTTGGGGGGGGGGAATTATTATTACCGTATTTATCGGGGTATAGCGTGCGCCGGCTTATAACGCGCACCCCACGTTTAGAAGGGAAGTTTAAGGAAAAAAACTTACATTTTGGATGTCTTGCCCGGCGTCCATCAGCGCCCTTGTCCAGCATAGCGGCCTTGTCCGGCGTCCGTCTGCGGCCTTGCGCGGGGTCCGTCCAGCATTGTCGGTGTCCGTCTGCTGTCTTGCCCGGCGTCCATCGGCGGCCTTGTCTGGCGTCCGTCTGCGGCCTTGCGCGAGGTCCATCCAGCATTGTCGGTGTCCGTCTGCTGTCTTGCCCGGCGTCCATCGGCGGCCTTGTCCGGCGTCCGTCTGCGGCCTTGCGCGGGGTCCGTCCAGCCTTGTCGGTGTCCGTCTGCTGTCTTGCCCGGCGTCCATCGTCGGCCATGTCCGGCGTCCGTCTGTTTGAGTTTGGCGCCTCGGTCGAGCTGTGCAGAGCCGGATTTCCGGTGTGTTCGGCTACTCTCGGTTCCTCTGGCGTGGCTGCGGGCGGAGCCGAGCGTAGCCTAGCCGAGTGCCCAGTACACTCGGCTCGGTCTTTGTCGGCGGCGCTCTGAGACAGTCGACAAAGACAGGATCGCCGTATAACGCGCACCCACGATTTCCCCCTGATTTTAAGGGGAAAAAAGTGCACGTTAAACGCCGATAAATACGGTATTTGTTTACAGCATAATACACAGTAGCGTAGATACCCAATAAAAAAAAAATGTATTACAACAATAACTGGCTCAGGTAACTAAAAAAAACAAGAAGGCCAGAAATGCTGTGTCGCTTTAACTGACAATTGCACGGTCGTGCGACGCTGTACCCAAACAAAATTGACGTACTTTTTTCCCCACAAATAGAGCTTTTTTTTGTGGTATTTCATCACCTCTGCGGTTTTTATTTTATACGCTATAGACAAAAAAAAACCTGATGATCTTGAATAAAAAAACATTTTTTTTTTTACTTTCTGCTTTAAAACATTCCCAATAAAAAAAAATGTAAAAAAATCGAATTTCTTCATCAATTTAGGCCAATATATATATCCTGCTACATATTTTTGATAAAAAATCCCAATAAGCGTATATTAATCGGTTTCCTGTTGAACAGGCGCTGCTTTAAATTTAGTGGGGGGGTCTGAGCTGTTATTTGGCTCAGACCAGAAAGATTAAGGGCAATCTAGCCTCTGTTTCAGCCATGGCTGTGCTGAGAGTATCCATCATTGCTCGTCTGGGGGTGTCATTACCACTCCGGCCAAGGGTGGCAGCAGCAAAGTCAAGGTGTATTGAGTGTCCCCCTCAAGAGCGAATCAGTGGGAGTGGTTGCCCGATGTGCATGCTGGGCAGGGGTACTTAAGAAGGCAGATGCCATTGGTGCGGGGCTTGTCTGTCGTCCGTCCGCGCCTCGTGGCCCGCCTGGACTGAGGTGCGCGTTCTGAATCCTATTTCCGGGACCACGTTGGCCCGGGGCCGCGGCCTCGCCTGTGGGCCCAATTGTCTGGCTGGGGCCTGTACTGCAAAGGTGATCCTGTGCTGTCCATCCTGCGGTAGGGTGACCACATTTCCAAACTGCCATTCAGGGACACACCCCCCCCCCATTTTTGGGGCAGGGGCGTATGAAATCAGCGGACCCATGTGTGAGATCAAAAGTGGGCCCTAGGCATCAAGAAAAACAACTGAGTGGTCGGGGGGGGGGGGGGGGGGGGCACAGAGTAGTCAGAGGGGCAGTGGGATGGATAGAGGCACACCTCCCAACTTTCTGAGATAGGAATGAAGGACACCTATTAGCAAAAATATGTAGGAGAATTATAAACAAAGAAAAACTGGTTAAACCCACAGGTGCTTTTTTACCACTACTATTCTTTTATATTGGCTCCTTAAGGGACAAACAAGGAGGAAAGAGGAACAGAGGGGCAGAGGGACAATGCTCTAAATGAGGGACAGTTCCTCCAAATCAGGAACAGCACCGGAGGGGGGGGGGGGGAATGAAGAACAGCACAGGTGGGACCAGAGGACAGCACAGGAGGGGGGGGGGGCTGAAGAACAGCACAGGTGGGACCAGAGGACAGCACAGGAGGGGGGGACTGAAGAACAGCACAGGTGGGACTGAAGAACAGCACAGGAGGGGGGGACTGAAGAACAGCACAGGTGGGACCAGAGGACAGCACAGGAGGGGGGGGACTGAAGAACAGCACAGGTGGGACCAGAGGACAGCACAGGAGGGGGGGACTGATGAACTGCACGGGGTGGGGGACTGAAGAACAGCACAGGTGGGACCAGAGGACAGCACAGGAGGGGGGGGACTGAAGAACAGCACAGGTGGGGGACTGGAGAACAGCACAGGTGGGACCAGAGGACTGCACAGGTGGGACCAGAGGACAGCACAGGAGGGGGGGGCTGAAAAACAACACAGGAGGGGGGGACTGAAGAACAGCACAGGTGGGACCAGAGGACAGCCCAGGAGGGGGGACAGAAGAACAGCACAGGTGGGACCAGAGGACAGCACAGGAGGGGGGGACTGAAGAACAGCACAGGTGGGACCAGAGGACAGCACAGGAGGGGGGGACTGAAGAACAGCACAGGGTGGGACCAGAGGACAGCACAGGAGGGGGGACTGAAGAACAGCACAGGAGGGGGGACTGAAGAACAGCACAGGTGGGACCAGAGGACAGCACAGGAGGGGGGGGGACTGAAGAACAGCACAGGTGGGACCAGAGGACAGCACAGGAGGGGAGGGACTGAAGAACAGCACAGGTGGGACCAGAGGACAGCCCAGGAGGGGGGGGACTGAAGAACAGCACAGGTGGGACCAGAGGACAGCACAGGTGGGGGGGACTGAAGAACAGCACAGGGTGGGACCAGAGGACAGCACAGGAGGGGGGGACTGAAGAACAGCACAGGAGGGGGGGACTGAAGAACAGCACAGGTGGGACCAGAGGACAGCACAGGAGGGGAGGGACTGAAGAACAGCACAGGTGGGACCAGAGGACAGCCCAGGAGGGGGGACTGAAGAACAGCACAGGTGGGACCAGAGGACAGCACAGGAGGGGGGGACTGAAGAACAGCACAGGGTGGGACCAGAGGACAGCACAGGAGGGGGGACTGAAGAACAGCACAGGAGGGGGGACTGAAGAACAGCACAGGTGGTACCAGAGGACAGCCCAGGAGGGGGGGGGGGACTGAAGAAAAGGAAAGGTGGGACCAGAGGACAGCACAGGTGGGGGGGCCTGAAGAACAGCACAGGGTGGGACCAGAGGACTGCACAGGAGGGGGGGGACTGAAGAACAGCACAGGTGGGACCAGAGGACAGCCCAGGAGGGGGGGGGGACTGAAGAACAGCACAGGGTGGGACCAGAGGACAGCACAGGAGGGGGGACTGAAGAACAGCACAGGTGGGACCAGAGGACAGCACAGGAGGGGGGGGACTGAAGAACAGCACAGGGTGGGACCAGAGGACAGCACAGGTGGGGGGGACTGAAGAACAGCACAGGTGGGACCAGAGGACAGCCCAGGAGGGGGGACTGAAGAACAGCACAGGTGGGACCAGAGGACAGCACAGGAGGGGGGACTGAAGAACAGCACAGGGTGGGACCAGAGGACAGCACAGGAGGGGGGGACTGACGAACAGCACAGGGGGGGACCAGAGGACAGCACAGGAGGGGGGACAGAAGAACAGCACAGGTGGGACCAGAGGACAGCACAGGAGGGGGGGGGGGGACTGAAGAACAGCACAGGTGGGACCAGAGGACAGCACAGGAGGGGGGGACTGAAGAACAGCACAGGAGGGGGGGGACTGAAGAACAGCACAGGAGGGGGGGACTGAAGAACAGCACAGGAGGGGGGGACTGAAGAACAGCACAGGTGGGACCAGAGGACAGCACAGGAGGGGGGACTGAAGAACAGCACAGGTGGGACCAGAGGACAGCACAGGAGGGGGGGACTGAAGAACAGCACATGGTGGGACCAGAGGACAGCACAGGAGGGGGGGACTGAAGAACAGCACATGGTGGGACCAGAGGACAGCACAGGAGGGGGGACTGAAGAACAGCACAGGAGGGGGGACTGAAGAACAGCACAGGTGGGACCAGAGGACAGCCCAGGAGGGGGGGGGGACTGAAGAACAGCACAGGTGGGACCAGAGGACAGCCCAGGAGGGGGGGGGGGACTGAAGAACAGCACAGGGTGGGACCAGAGGACAGCACAGGAGGGGGGACTGAAGAACAGCACAGGTGGGACCAGAGGACAGCACAGGAGGGGGGACTGAAGAACAGCACAGGAGGGGGGGACTGAAGGACAGCACAGGAGGGGGGACTAAAGAACAGCACAGGTGGGACCAGAGGACAGCACAGGAGGGGGGGACTGAAGAACAGCACAGGGTGGGACCAGAGGACAGCACAGGTGGGGGGGACTGAAGAACAGCACAGGGTGGGACCAGAGGACAGCACAGGTGGGGGGGACTGAAGAACAGCACAGGAGGGGGGACAGAAGAACAGCACAGGTGGGACCAGAGGACAGCACATGGTGGGACCAGAGGACAGCACAGGAGGGGGGGACTGAAGGACAGCACAGGAGGGGGGGACTGAAGGACAGCACAGGAGGGGGGACTAAAGAACAGCACAGGTGGGACCAGAGGACAGCACAGGAGGGGGGGACTGAAGAACAGCACAGGGTGGGACCAGAGGACAGCACAGGTGGGGGGGACTGAAGAACAGCACAGGGTGGGACCAGAGGACAGCACAGGTGGGGGGGACTGAAGAACAGCACAGGAGGGGGGACAGAAGAACAGCACAGGTGGGACCAGAGGACAGCACATGGTGGGACCAGAGGACAGCACAGGAGGGGGGGACTGAAGGACAGCACAGGAGGGGGGGACTGAAGGACAGCACAGGAGGGGGGACTAAAGAACAGCACAGGTGGGACCAGAGGACAGCACAGGAGGGGGGGACTGAAGAACAGCACAGGAGGGGGGACTGAAGAACAGCACAGGAGGGGGGACTGAAGAACAGCACAGGTGGGACCAGAGGACAGCAGGGGGTTGGAGAATGGGGGGTGGGAGAGAGCAGAGAAGTTACTGGGGAAGATCAGCCAGGAGAGTGTTGAGGGACCTGTGGGCAGCAGAAGGGAACTGGATAGGAGGGGTGGCATATAGAGAAACTGATGCCCCTCATGTTCTTCTTGCAGCCACTGAATGCCCGCTTTTCCTCCTTTGCCTCCTGCAGGCATTCAGTGGCTGCAAGAAGAACATGGGGGGCATCGGTTCCTCTATATGCCGCCCCTCCTATCCAGGTTTAGAGGGAAGCTGCATGGACCATCCTGGAGTATGAGGCTGGGTTGCAATGGCGCCCCCTGTAGTTACACCGCTGCAATGGAGTAACTAAAACATTTCTGGCAGGTTGAAGGAGCAATGAATGGAATGCTGGCAGGATTCTGAGGTTGTGATAGTTTCTGATCAGCCACTCCTGAGAGGATTGCTTGATATACAGAGGGGGTAACAAGACTAGTAGGTGAAAAGGTGGCAGAACATGAAAAGCTGAGAGTGAATGAGGAGGGGGGGGGGGGGGCAGTGAGAGGCAAACAAGTAGTGGGAGAGAAGAGACATTGAGCAGATGGACAGGACTGAGTGTGAGGAGTTATCATGTGTGCAGGAAACATCTTCAGCTCTGAGGGGTTCATGCTGGGACCTGTAGTTCTTCACTTTTGGGGGGGAGTCACATCCCCAAAAGTGAAGGATTACAAGTCCCAGCATGAACCCTGCTATCCAAGGATGTTTCCTCCTTCCATCCAGGGTGTCATGTGTCCTCTCCTGCCGACCCTTATCTGCCTTATCTTACTCAGCCTGGAGCAAGCCTCTGCGTGTCCTGTGCAGACACACACTCCAGTTTCTTACTGAACTCTGACTGCTGAGGGAGAGCTGACAGGATTATTACACCGATGGATCTGCTGGTCAGTGCTTTGCAATGTTACTTGCCTTCGTTGTACACTGCAGTCTGTCTCAGAGTCCGATGTTTCTTCTGGCTGGACTCCAGAACATACACGAGGAGGTGGGTGGAGCTGAACAGAAGGCGCGGAGGAGGAAGTTAAACTCTCATCCGCTGTGATAGGTCTCTCCCTCTCTTCTGCTCTGACGTCACTGGTTGCTACACGCCAAGCGGGAGGCAGGTAGCAACCAGTTTGGGCACTGAGCCAGCGGTGGTGAATAGGGGTCTCACTCTCTGTCAGCTAGGGGTCCACCACAGGCTGAGACAGAGAGGATGTATACAAAGGCTATTTTAGGGGGCATTAGATCTGCCCAGGCCAATTCCGGGACTCTTTATTGTCCCGTAATGAGGGTGGCCAGGACACGGGACACAAGCATTAATTAAGGGACAATCCCGGGCAATCCGGGACATGTGGTCACCCTATCCTGCGGGAGGAAGCCACCTGATGAAGGAAGCCAGGGGAGGCCCTATCCTAGAGAGGGCCATGCAAGAGGCTGGTATCTTGGCAGAAAGCCTGGAAACTTCAATGAAGGATGCACCGTGCACCGAAAGTAGGGTGACCACATTTCCAAACTGCCATTCAGGGACAATTTTGTCAGGGATCGGGGGGGGGGGGGGGGTGTTGAATATAGGGATTTTGATGGCGAGCGATTTGTCGGGTTGGAATTGGTGTTTTTGGCACTTATATCGTCCCAATACAATGCTTGGAATGTATTTTTATTATTACATTGTAATAATAGACTCCCTCAGTATGGCGGCCCCTTCTACAAACTATAGACCCCCTCCCTCAGTACGGACCCCCCTCTACTAACTATAGACCCCTTTCCATCAGTGCGGACCCCCTCTACTAACTATAGACCCCCTTCCCTCAGTATAGACCCCCTCCCTCAGTATGGACCCCCCTCTACTAACTATAGACCCCCTTCCCTCAGCACGGACCCCCCTCCCTCGGTACGGAGCCCCCTCTACTAACTATAGACCCCCCTTCCCTCAGTATAGACCCCCCTCCCTCAGTACGGACCCCCCTCTACTAACTATAGACCCCCCTCCCTCAGTACGGACCCCCCTCCCTTGGTACGGACCCCCCTCTACTAACTATAGACCCCCTTCCCTCAGCACGGACCCCCCTCCCTCGGTACGGACCCCCCTCTACTAACTATAGACCCCCCTCCCTCAGTACGGACCCCCCTCCACTAAAGTATATACCCCCTCAGTAAAGACCCCCCCCCCCCCCACCAAGTATAGACTCCCCTCCCTCAGTACAGACTTCCCCCTTCAGAAAACTAAAAAAAAAAGCATCAATTGCCGCCACTGTGCCCATCAAACGTCAGCCACTGTGCCCATCAAACGTCAGCCACTGTGCCCATCAAACTGCAGCCACTGTGCCCATCAAACTGCAGCCACTGTGCCCATCAAACTGCAGCCACTGTGCCCATCAAACGCAGGCGCATGGCGCTCGCATGTCACTTTTTTTATGCCTATTAAAGCCTATGGCTCTAATCAGGTGCTTCAAAAAAATACCCTGCCACTGTAATTCTGGCTCCCGGTGCCCGAAAAGGGGCCAGGCGCCTGAATAGGGGGTGGCAGTGGTGACCACAGCTAGATTCATGCAATACAGTAATAAGCAATAATTATATGCACAAGTACAGAAGCCCATCAGATGTAGCTGATGACAATGTAAGGTACAGTTTGATTGGCTGCTATGGATAACAAGGAACAACACTTGGCACATGGCTACACTCACAAAGCAATCTAATACAAGTGTACTGTATGGCTTAAATGTGCAATCCTCTGGACCTTGTATATCAGATGTGTACAGTCTATAGCAGAGACACTCACCTGGAAAACTTCATACAGCATTGTAATCTGGATGAAGGGCTCAAGGCAGTGTTCTGGGAGCAGAAGAAGCTGTACAGGAGATCTCCCTCTTGACTCGACTACTGCTGCTGTTCCATCAGTCACTCCCGACTCCTCTACACAGGCACAGTGTGAGCTGCCAGCCAACTTAGCCAAGGAAGTGATTGCAGTGTCCTCCTGCACTGCATCGCTGCACTCCCTGTCACTTCCTGTCCAGGGACAGCAGTCACAGAGGAGGAAGGGCAAGCCTATGAGGCCCTGGTCCTCACTGCAAAGCCCAGGCAGCCGTGTCCATCCTGTCAGAGACACAGCCCCGCCCCTGCTCTCCACTGGAGTTGTCACATCCTCTCCTCGGCAGACAGTAATCCAGCATTACAATGTGTCTGAGCCGCTGGATTATTGTCTGTGGGGCTTCCCCTGCAGAGTCAGCATGGCAGAGTCTGGAGAGCGTTAGGCGCGGAGGAGGAAAGTTAACAAACTCCTCCTCCGCTTTGCATGCTGGGGAGAGTCGGGCTGTGATGAGGTCACTGGTTGTTAGATGCCAGGCGGCCCTAGCAACAAGTGACCAGAGTCTCAGGTGGAGCGGAGACAGAGCGAGCGCCAGCGCTACTGCAGGGTTTGCTCACTCTGTCAATTCCATTCCGGGACTCTCTATTGTCCCGGAATGAAGGTGCCTGGGACCCAGGACAGACCTGCTAATTGCGGGACTGTCCCGGGCAATCCGGGACACGTGGGCACCCTAACCGAAAGGCTTGACAGTGTCGCCTGTCGGATCTAAAGTTCTAAAGAAACAAAGCTAAAGAGATATGAGTGCTGAATCCTGTGGCAGGGGATTCCGGACCAAAGTGTCTCATCAAGAAAGGAAGGTCTGTGACAGAGACTGTACTTTACTTTGTGTGCCATCCCGGCTGCTAGGCCAGTGAGAGGGACCTATCCGGGTGAGCAATACCCACTCTGGCTAGAGTGGCGACGAGAACTGTATGCTGGAAACAGGAGTGTTTCCTTACTTTGATTATGCACCTGAACCTACCTACCCTTCCACCTCTCATCCTTCTTTTCTTCTAAAGTTCTCCCAAATAAACCCAAGAAAAAGAAGTGTATTGTGTGGACATTGAAATTCTTTAGACTCTCCTTTCACCCTGGACAGCGAAAATACAGAGGTAACGTGCCACCCAATATATAACCAGCAGCTCCTGCAGGGGTAGTGCTACATATTTAAGGACTTTTTCTTTATTTTTATTGTTTTTACTAGTAATGACGGCGATCAGATATTTTTAGCGGTACTGCGACATTGCGGCAGACTTCTTGGCCACCAGTGACACCAATACTGTGATCAGTGCTTAAAAAAAAAAAAAGCACTGTCACTGTACAAATGGCACTGACAGGGAAGGGGTTAACACCAGGGGTGATCAAGGGGTTAAGTGTGTCCCTGGGAGGTGCTTTCTAACTGTGTGGTGGACGGATACACTGGAAACAAAGAGAGATCTGTGTTTCAGCTTGGCTGAAACACAAGGGGGCAGATCCACAAAAGAATTACGCTGGCGTATCTATTGATACGCCGCGTAATTTTAAAGTTCCTGCGTCGTATCTTTGTTTTGTATCTACAAAACAAGATACGACTGCATCTGGGATCGATCCGACAGGCGTACGTCTTAGTACGCCGTCGGATCTTAGGTGCATTTTTCCGCCGGCCGCTAGGTGGCGTTTCCGTCAAATTCTGCGTTGAGTATGCAAATTAGCTAGTTACGGCGATCCACGAACGTACGTCCGGCCGGCGCATTTTTTTACGTCGTTTGCGTTTGGCTTTTTCCGGCGTATAGTTACCCCTGCTATTATGAGGCGTACTCAATGTTAAGTATGGCCGTCGTTCCCACGTCAAATTTTGAATTTTTTACGTCATTTGTGTAAGTCGTTCGCGAATAGGGATTTGCGTAGAAGGATGTCACCGTCGTAAACATTGGCTTGTTCCGGTTTAATTTCGAGCATGCGCACTGGGATACCCCCACGGACGGTTGTTTACGTTGGGTCACAACGTATTTACATAAAACACGCCCCCATCACATCCATTTGAATTGCGCGCCCTTACGCCACCAAAGATACACTACGCCGCCGTAACTTACGGCGCGAATTCTTTGAGGATTCCAAAAAAAAAGTAAGTTACGGCGGCGTAGTGTATCTTAGATACGCTACGCCCGACGCAAAAATGCGCTGATGTACGTGGATCTGCCCCAAGAGCTCTCTTTTGCTCCCTGACAGATCAGTGGTTTGCCTTGTTTACATAGGCACACCACTGCTCCATCTCTCCACTGAATGACCGGCGGGTCGCGGCGGCCATTGTGGCTGTCGGACTTGCTGATTGGCTCAAAATGTGCCCAATCGAAGCGGGAGCAGTGTGCGCACACCCCCTGCACCGAGTGCACAAAATCACATACAGGTACATGATTGCTGTGTCATTGCTTTTGAATGGCACCCTGACACACCTGATGGCATACCAATGGGCATGCATTGCTACAAATACATGGTGTGAGCAGGCCCTTATAATTTAGAGCGAGCCATCCAATAAGGGACGAGGCACTGATGTGTGTGCAGCTCCTGGGTGTACAAAACATCTACAATTTATTTTTTTATTGCAGCTGGTCATAGAACATTAAGATGGCAGATGGATGGGGTGCACGCATATTGTGTATCCCTTTAAACGGAATAAGTCATATTTAAGATTAAAATATATCCAATTACTGTAAAAATCAGCAGTTAGACATGATCTACAGTCCTATGTGTGTCATCCATGTCCCATATAGCCGGTATATATCAGAATGCTTTTATGACATCTGAATGGACCTGCACTGATTTATAGGTGTCATTAAAAACACAGGAAGATTCTGCTGATATTCTATGATCGTTCTGCGGCCCTCTTATCTACAGCGACCCCAGGGAATGAAATGTCTGACCCATCTGTCAGCCTTATAAACCTACAGAAGCTTCTGTGTTAAAGGTCAAGCAGTGGACATTAGAAGATGGAGTTCGTTTCTATGTGGCTGCTATTTAAAGGGTTTGGAAAGGTTTTTTTCCTAAATAGCTTCCTTTACCTTAGTGTAGTCCCATACCTCCCAACTGTCCCTGATTTCGAGGGAATGTCCCTGATTTGGAGTAATGTCCCTCTGTCCCTCATTCTCCTCATTTGTCCCTCATTTTGGTCTGATCTATATAGATGTATATAAAATGCGCTTTTTATCTATCAAAACGTGTTTCCCAGCCCTTAACCTTTCATCTGATTTCTAAGTTGCTGCATTTGTAAATTCCAAAAGCCAATATAAAGGAATAGTAGTGGTAAAAAAGCACTTGTGTGTTTAACAAATCGTATGTTTTTGTACAATTCTCCTTTAAGGGGGCGTGGTAAGGGGTGTGTCCTCTGCCTGCATACTTTTGCTGATAGGCGTCCCTCATTCCCATCTCAGAAAGTTGGGAGGTATGTAGTCCTCCTTCACTTACCTCATCCTTCCATTTTGCTTTTAAATGTCCTTTTTTCTTCTAAGAAATCCTCACTTCCTGCTCTTCTGTCTGTAACTACACACAGTAATGTGAGGCTTTCTCCCTGGTGTGGAGTGTCGTGCTCGCCCCCTCCCTTGGACTCAGGGCTGGACTGGGACAAAAATTTGGCCCTGGACTTCATCCAGACTGGCCCACTTTGGCAGGTCTCTTCCATAGCGGCCGGACAACTCCCGCCCCCGGCCACCCAAGCCCCCTCTCCCCCTTTACTAGCCACTAGTCCTTCTACTTTATTAGAGTAGAATGGCTGGTACTCTTAAAGGCAGTACCAGTGGGGAAGCTAGACATTATTTCACCCGGGGCAAAGAATGTTTGGTGCCCCCCCTTATGGGACAAGATTGGGCAGAAGTGAGAAACTCCCAGGCCATTGCTATTGAGTCAGCTATCTGTCCCCTCCCACATGCTCCTCTGTCGTCCCCCCTGCTCCTCTGGTCCTCCCCCTGCTTCTTTGTCCCCCCAGGTGAGCACTGCCGGGAGGGAGAGGAGGTGAGCGGTGAGCGCTGCGGGAAGGGAGAGGCAGAGGAGCGGAGGGGGGCAGCGGTCCGCTGTCACTGAACCCGGCCCACTGAGCCATCGGCCCACCGGGAAACTTCCTGTAGTCCCAATGGCCAGTCCATCCCTGCTTGGACTACAGGAGAGTCAGGACACTCTCTACGTTGCAGATAGAGAAAGGAGTTGTGTGTCAGTGGGCCTCCTGACTTTCCTGTAGTCCAAGGGATGGGTGAGCACGACACTCCACACCAGGGAGAAAGCCTTGCATTACTGTGTGTAGTTACAGACAGAAGAACAGGAAGTGAGGATTTCTCAGAAGAAATAAGGACATTTAAAAGCAAAATGGAAGGATGAGGTAAGTGAAGGAGGACTGCACTAAGGTAAAGGAAGCTATTTAGGGGAAAAAAATTGTACCTTTACAATAGGGTGACCAGACATCCCCAGTTTCAGGGGACAGTCCCCTGATTGAGGACACTGTCCCCGGACCAAGTCTGTCCCTGATTTTGTCCCCAGATTGGATTTAATAGGGGGCAGGGGCAATTTCAAAGACAGTCAGTGCAGAATTAAAATAAAAAAATTAGAATTACACTCCCGCCCCACCGTGCCTACTAGCATAGGGGGTTGTATTTTTCCATTATCTGTGCCTCTTTCTGATGATCATGTGCTGGTCGGAGTGGAGGGAATATTTATTCAGTTACGGACGCATGCCCATTCAGCTCCGCTCGCATATTCTTCTGCCTTGGCTCAAATCCTGACCAGCCACCTGCCTATCTCCTTGCCTTCCCCGGCGGAGTGATCTTCCTCCGCTCCCCATCCAGTAGTAGCCGGGGCCAGAAGAGTAAGACTTGAGAGGCTGTGAGGCGGGCGGCGACGGGCAGAGAGTCGCTGATTGTTGCCATTACTAGTAAAGAAAAAATATGCCCCCGGATTTCATTTTAAAAATCTGGTCACCTTACTTTACAACCCCTTTAAGTTTTTGTTTGAAGGCACATAAAGGATTTAGCTACTTCCGTATAAAATTACTGGATCCACTCTAAGCAGACCAGAGGTACCCACAGATGGGGAATAATCATTGTTTCATCTGAATCAAATTATTAAAACCGCGATTGACAAACCTGGCCAATTTTCCAAAATTCTTCAAAAATGTCTCCCTGTAAAAAAAAAAAAAAAAAAAGGATTTGTACTTACCGTATTTATTGGGGTATAGCGCGCTCCCGCGTATAGCGCGCACCCCTAAAGTTGCCCCGAATTCCTGTGTACTTACAGTTTTGGTGTCTTGCGCGGGGGCCATCGGCGACCTCGTCGGGTCCGGCGTCCGTCTTCGGCTTCGGGTGTCCTCTTCGTCGGGTCCGGCGTCCTTCTGCGGCGTCCTCGCGTCCTCCCCGCTCGTTTCCCGTGCCGAGTTTGAATACGGCGCCGACATATGCAGAGCGCAGTACACTCGTGTATTGTCGGGCAGGCTCGACTACTCCCGCGCTGACATCCTGTACGTCCAGGACGTCAGCGCGAGAGGAGCCGAGACTGCCCGACAATACACGAGTGTACTGCGCTCGGTATATGTCGGCGCAATATTCAAACTCGGCGCGGGAAAGCGGGTATCGGCGTATACCGCGCACCCACAATTTTGCCCTGATTTTCAGGGCAAAAAAGTGTGCGGTATACGCCGATAAATAC
>NC_053490.1:43190156-43195156 GCF_905171775.1 Rana temporaria
CCAAAGTGTACTGCCTACCCCAACTAAGACGGGGAATGAACAAGTTGGGGAATGAACAAGTCGGGGAAAGCGTCTAAATTTTCACCTTAATATCTACCTTAAATCACATTGCTATTTGCATAGTGTACTTGTTTGTAGCCTAAATACTAAAATTTGCACCTAAAAATGTAATTTAGTAACTTTTGTCAAATGCCAGTAAAAACGTGGCTGCGCCAGTAAATTTCGGGTGTCGTGCCAGTACTTTCTAAGGGGAATCGGAGAATGAACAATCAACATGTCAGCAATTTCGGATCTCATAAGTGCTCCTTTTCACTTAAATGGGAAGTATGGAGATTTTTTCCCCTATTTATACTCATGGATGGCGCATCAGACTGATGCAGCATCTGTCCCCCAGCGTCTCTGCACTGAGAACCGAGCCACCGAACATCGCCGATGGCTCGGTTCTCACTCCTTCCCAAGCAGAGCGATGCTGACTGTCAGGATCCTGCTATATGAGGAGTATCCAATGTTAAGTATGGACGTCGGGACAGCGTAAAATTTTGCGTAGTTTACGTCATTTGCGTAAGTCGTTCGCAAATAGGGCTTTGCGTAAATTACGTTCAGGTCGAAAGCATTTACTATTTGCGACGTGATTAGGAGCATGCGCACTGGGATACGTTCACGGACGGCGCATGCGCCGTTTGTTAGAGACATCATTTACGTGCGGTCATGTTTTATTTACATAAAACACGCCCACCTCTTCTCAATTTGAATTTGGCGGGCTTATGCCGGCAGATTTACGCTACGCCGCCGTAAATTAGGGCGCAGGTTCTTTGTGAATCCAGCCCCAGCCTCACTAAGTTACGGCGGCGTAGCGTATCTGAGATACGCTCGCACAAAGTTACGGCGGGCTATCTGAATCTAGCCCATAGTGTTGTTGGGAGCAGGACCGTTTCCTTATTGTTACGCCTGAGTCTGCTGTTTATCCTCCTACTACATCTTTACTCTTCACCACAAGTTTTATTGTTTTTACCCGGCTGGGTAATAAAGAACACAGAAAAAGACACCCGTCGTGGACATTCCGTTACTGCTGCTTTCACCATACACCCCTAGGACGGCGGAGGAGCCATGAGGTAACATGCCACCCAAAACAAACCAGCAGCTCCTTCGGGGGTAGTGCTACACAACTTTAACAGAAGTTGCCCAAAGGGTGGTTCTAAAGAGCTGAAAAACCACGTTGTTTTGTGTATGTTGGCTGAAAAAGTTCTGCCATCTGTATGCAGAACAAGTTCATGGCCAACGCCCTTCGCACAAAATTCCACGGATTTCTCAGATGGAAATCCGATCGTGTGTTCGAGGCTTTAGATACCAGGAAAGATTTTCGCTCTTCTTCAGTAAAGGCATAATTTGAATTGAGATGCAGATTTTAGCAGAAGATATGTATTTTAGTAAATTGTTGTAAATTTAGTACGGTAGTATTTTAGTAGATTTTAGTAGAAGATTTGATATGAGTTTGTAGTGTATTTTGTGCCGTCTCTGCATCGGTGTCAATGTCTACGTTCCAGTGTTGCTCTCTCTTTTGGTTGGTGGGGTTGGTTGGAGTTTCAGCTGTCGGTCAGATATTTCCAACTGTTGTTTCAGGACATGTGCTGGCCTCGTGCACACTCATAAAGCTCTTCCAATCCCACCAGCCTGTGTAGGAATTCCGACAATGCATCTGCACCTTCTGCACACATGTAATTCATGGATACCTGTAGGGCTGAGCTTCCACAATGCAGCAGGAAAATAAATCATCAATATTATAATAGGAGCGTGACAGACTGAATACATCTTTTAAAGCGTTTTCTTTTATCTGATGGTGTGTGAAAGTGTAGGAGTAGGTAGGGGTACATAGAAGCCCTGGCAGCAGCAATATCATTTTTTTCTGCCTGATTTTTCACTAACTAAAGAATAGGGAGAGTGACACAGAATGAACATGCTGCTGCTAATCTTGAGAAGAGCCATAAACTACTGTCTGACCTTTATGTCACACACTTTCCTTATCAATATTTATTTGTATAGTGCTGATAATTTCATGCCTAATGCCCCGTACACACAATCTGAATTTCCAATGGAAAAAGTCCGATGGACTTTTTCCATCGGATTTTCCGATCGTGTGTAGCCCCATCAGAGTTTTTTCATCGGACTTTAGATATAGAACATGTTCTATATTTTTCCGAAAAAGCCCGATCGTGTGTACGCGGCATAAGCCTATTTCTGACATTTGTTGCTTACAATTTAAAATCCGTATTTTTTGCTAGAAAATTACTTAGAACCTCCAAACATTATGGCCCGGATTCACAAAGCACTTGCGCCGACGTATCTCGAGATACACCGCGTAAGTGCAAATATGCGCTGTCGTATCTGTGCGCCTGACTCGGAAACTAAGATACGCCTGAAAATAGGCTTCATCCGACCGACAGAACTTGCCTACGCCGGGGTAGAGTGGGCGCATATTTACGCTGGTCGAATTTGGCGCTCCCATTGCCGTAGGCAGTGATCCGGCATATCTAAGGGAGTAGTTCCGACGTGATTGTGAGCATGCGCACTGGGATGCGTCCACGGGACGGCGCATGTGCCGTTAGTTATACGTATCTGTCTGGCGCTCAGCCCATCATTTGCATGGGGTCACGCCACATTTGCATGGCTCACGCCCACTTCCACATACGCCGGCTTACGCCTAGGAAACCCAGCGCAGATTTGGCAGCACTGGCTTTGTGAATCCAGTGCTTGCCTCTCTGCACTGCGTCGGCTTAGCGTAAAGGAGATACGCTACGGCAGCATAAATATGCGCCGCTGTATGTGAATCCGGGCCTATATATTTATTTTAGCAGAGACCCTAGAGAAAAAAATGGCGATCGTTGCAATATTTTATGTCACACTGTATTTGCGCAGCGGTCTTTCAAAAGCATTTTTTTGGGAAAAAAAAAAACACTTTCATGAATAAAAATAAATAAAATAAACAGTAAAGTTAGCCCAATTTTTATGTATAATGTGAAAGATGATGTAATGCCGAGTAAATAGATACCTAACATGTCATGCTTTGAAATTTCACACACTTGTGGAATGGCACCAAACAACAGGAACCTAAAAATCTCCATGGCGCTCTAAAAAAAATAAAGGTTACCGTGTTAGCGATACAGAGGAGGTCTAGTACAAAAATGATTGCTCTCGCTCTGACGATCGCGGTGATACCTCACATGTGTGATTTGAACACTGTTTGCATAAGCAGGTGCGACTTGCGCGCGCATTTTCTTTGCTGCGCCAGCTCGTGGGGACGAGGGCGCTTTAAAAATGTTAATTTTGTTTTCTTCTTTATTTATATATTTTTTTATTTTTTTACATTGTCTCTTTGAAAAAAAAAAAAACGTTGATCACTTTTATTTCTGTCACAAAGAATGTAAACAGTGATAGTAATACAGTAGGTGGTGACAGGTACTCTAAAATACCCCAAATCCCTCCTTTGCACTTCAAAGTATTTAGATTGCCAAAAAGGGCGATTCTGAATGCTGTCATTTTAAATCGCCGCCATTAGCAGCCGAGTCAACCTGAAGTGACGTTGTGACGTCTCTTCCGTGTTTACACATAGGAGACTTAATCGAAGCCGTTTCCGGCTTTCTTCCAGTCTCACGCTAGCCGGCGGAAGTGCCGGATTCCGGATCGGGGCTCCCAGTGGGATGGGGGCCTGGGAAGAGCGGCAGAAGGTTGTAGCTTGGAAACCTGAGGTCACAAAACCCAAATGTGGGGGATAGGTAGCCTAAGTCCTGCCCCATCACTGGGCCTTCAACGACCTATGGTTCTGGCGATACAGGGCTCCTTGCGCAGCGTGTCAGAAGCTACATACAGAGCGGCCAGTTTAAATACAAGCTGGCACACTCTGTTTGCAGCAGACTGAGAGGATGAGCTCACAGTGCCTCTCCTCACCTCTTGTCAGAGGCACTGAGCCAATGGACAGCTTGGAGTCTTGGACCAATGGAAAAGTACCATTAGCCCCAACTGTCCAATTAAAATGCTGCAGTGGAGGCATGCCTCTCACTGTAGTGTCATAGAAGGGGCATGTGTCTAAAAGACAAAAACTCCCTTCCAGCCCTGCCCTCTTATCTACAAAGAAAAAAAACTGTTTATGGGTATAAGGCCCCTTTCACACTACCGCGACTTCGCAGACACAATTTTGATGCACTTTTGTCGCAATTTCAGGGAATGCCTGTGTACCTCGCATCAAAGTCAGACCAAAGTAGTACAGGGACTACTTTGAAGTCGGTGCGACTTGAAGTCGCACATATATGAATGGTACTCATTGGAAATCATGGGGTACGACTTGTCTTGCGACTAGGCAGTCCCAAGTCGTAGGACAAGTCGCAAAAGTTTGAAAGGGGCCTAAAATTTACCCACAAGCCCATGTTTTTCTCCCACGTTCACAGGGAGAATGAGAATCTGCTGCTGCTGTTTAAAAGGTACTTTTATAATCAAGCTAAATCATATATTATTATGCTATATGTTATAAGATAATCATTTATTATTTATCTCTTTACTGTGAAATGACTGGTTGGAAGTTATAACTTCAAACTTCAGTAATTTGTCCGCCAAGCCACCTGCTTGAGTACAATTTTTTGAAAATATAGGAAATGACCTTAAAAACAATATATCATTATTATTTGTATATTACTTATGGTAATTAACCCATTGTCACCCAAGCCAATTCCCACACTTCTCTCCGTGTAATAATCATATTTTTTCTTGCTAGAAAATTACTCAGAACCACCAAACATTATATATAATGTTTTAGCAGACACCCTAGGAAATAAAATGGTGGTTGTTGCAACTTTTTATGTTAAATGGTATTTTAACATACGTGTTTTTTTGGGGCGAAGGAACAGTTTCGTGAATATATATAAAAAAAAAAAAAAAAAAAAAACAACGAATGGTAACCCGATTTTTTGGGATGTGAAGGATGTTACGCCAAGTAAATAGATACCTAACAT
>NC_053490.1:43200156-43210156 GCF_905171775.1 Rana temporaria
CAGCTCACATCTATGTGTATGAAGCTCAGCTCACATCTTTGTGTATGAAGCTCAGCTCACATCTATGTGTATGGAGCTCAGCTCACATCTATGTGTATGAAGCTCAGCTCACATCTATGTGTATGGAGCTCAGCTCACATCTATGTGTATGAAGCTCAGGTCACATCTATGTGTATGAAGCTCACCTCACATCTATGTGTATGGAGCTCACCTCACATCTATGTGTATGGAGCTCAGCTCACATCTATGTGTATGAAGCTCAGCTCACATCTATGTGTATGAAGCTCAGCTCACATCTATGTGTATGAAGCTCAGCTCACATCTTTGTGTATGAAGCTCAGCTCACATCTGTGGCCCAGATTCAGCATAGATTGCGCTTTATTTGCGCGGGCACAGGGCAACGATTTTGCCCTGCGCCCACGCAAATATTTTGCGCTGCCCTCGATTCACGGAGCAGTGGCTCCGTGAATTGCGAGGGCGCGCCGGAAAATTTGCCCGGCGTAAGCGCGCGCAAGTTAAATGATCCCGCCGGGGGCGGGAATCATTTAAATTAGGCGCGCTCCCGCGCCGAGCGTACAGCGCATGCTCCGTCGGGAAACTTTACCGACGTGCATTGCGGCAAATGACGTCGCAAGGACGTCATTTGCTTCAAAGTGAACGTGAATGGCGTCCAGCGCCATTCACAAATCACTTACGCAAACGCCGTAAAATTCAAATTTCGCGGCGCGGGAGCGGCGGCTATACTTTAGCATTGGCTGCCCCTACTATTAGAAGGGGCAGCCTTGCGCTAAAGTAGCCGTACGGAAACTCCGTACCTGGCTTGCGCGGGGCCCGCGCAAGCTTGTGAATCAGTGGTAGTATGCAATTTGCATACTACACGCTGATACACAATGGGAGCGCCCCCTAGCGGCCCCCGCAAGAATGCAGCCTAAAATCTGCGAGGCATAAGAGCCTTATGCCGCGCAGATTTTAGGCTGCAGTCGGTGTAACGAGGTTCCTGAATCAGGAGCACTCGTTACACCGGAGCAAGTCAGCAATTGCGCCGTGTAACCTATGGTTACACGGGCGCAATTGCTTTCTGAATCTGGGCCTATGTGTATGGAGCTCAGCTCACATCTATATGTATGAAGCTCAGCTCACATCTATGTGTATGAAGCTCAGCTCACATCTGTGTGTATGGAGCTCAGCTCACATCTATATGTATGAAGCTCACCTCACATCTATGTATATGAAGCTCAGCTCACATCTATGTATATGAAGCTCAGCTCACATCTATGTATATAAAGCTCAGCTCACATCTATGTGTATGGAGCTCAGCTCACATCTCTGTGTATGAAGCTCAGCTCACATCTATGTGTATGGATGGCAGTTGTTCCGACGTGGTTGTGAGCATGCGCAGAGGGATGCGTCCACGTCACGGTGCATGCGCAGTTCGTGATACGTATCTGTCTGGCGCTCGGCCCATCATTTGCATGGGGTCACGGCTCATTTGCATGGCTCACGCCCACTTCCACCTACGCCGGCGTACGCCTTCGAAACCCAGCGCAGTTTTGGGAGCACTGGCTTTGTGAATTCCATGCTTGCCTCTCTGCGCTGCGTTGGCGTAGCGTATATTGTTTGCGCTACGGCGGCGTAATGTGCGCCCGCTCTCTGTGAATCTGGGCCAAAGAGTCTATTGGGCTCTAAATGCAACAAAGGATAAAAAAAGCGAAAAACGTGTTTTTTCTTAAAGGCTACGTCCAAGTTCCTCACCATGTAAAATGTTTGACCCATATTTAAGGTGAATCATGAATCATGGTTGCCTACAACATACCAAAACCCAACGGCCAACCAGCAGCCAGGGAGGAGATGATAGCGGCCAATGAGGGATGTAACCACCACATCTCTGGAAGGGTGAAGTGAGAATTAAAGTCTCCAATAACAAAACTGCGAGCTCTTTATTGCACAAACGACACAGCTGTGCATGCGCAGCTCAGTTTACATTCCGACACAGATCCAGTGTGCCGGAATGATGGAAATCGGAACGTCATCCCGTGCAAGCCAGCAAAGATGGCCTCAACTGGCACCCTGAGGCTGGTAAAAGATGCCAGCGCTGGTGAGGGATCTTGGACTGTTGAAGAAGAGGTACCGTATATACTCGAGTATAAGCCGACTTTTTCAGCACATTTCTTTATGTTGAAAAAGCCCCCCTCGGCTTATACTCCAGTCTTCCGCTGTGTCATGCAGTCAGTCAGCGGCCGTCCTTGTCCGAGATAGACGGAACACTAAACACTGACTCACTGCTGGGAAACGAAATCAGTCTTCCGTCTATCACGGACGAGGACGAGGAGGAGGCGGGGCTTTGTTACACTGGATAGCCGCTGACTGCAGTTAAAGCGGAGTTCCGGCCACAATTTCACTTTTTAAATATAAATACCCCTGTAATACACAAGCTTAATGTATTCTAGTAAAGTTAGTCTGTAAACTAAGGTCCGTTTTGTTAGGTTGTTACAGCATTTAGATTTATAATCTAGAAATAGACCATGGCCATCTTAAGTGTGGGCATCATGAAGCCAGACTGTATGACTTCCTGGATTTCAGCCTTGCATATCTCGCACATGCTCAGTGCACAAGCAATGTAATAGGTTTCAGTCAGGTTTGCAAGGACTACTGGGAAACATGATGCCTATCCCAGAAACCCTTGCAAATAGCCTAGGCAAATAAGGAGGAGGAAGTAATGAAGGACTACAAAATAAAGGTATTTACAAGCAACCATTTAAATAAAAATTGTCCATTCTGAACACTATGAGATTAGAGCATGCAGCACAGACAAACATAAAAAAATGGGTGGAACTCCACTTTAAGCGGACATAGCGAAAGATCAGGTACATGAGGCATGCAGATGGGCACAGTGAGGCATGCAGATGGGCACAGTGAGGCATGCAGATGGGCACAGTGAGGCTGCAAATGGGCATTGTTGACCCTCTTTTCTACTTACAGTAGCTGCTGAATTTCCCACCCTAGGCTTATACTCGTTTTCCCATTTTTTAGTGGTAAAATTAGCCTAATATTTGGGTCGGCTTATACTCGAGAATATATACGGCAAGTACTGTGGAGTTTGACAAACGGTGTACAGTGCTTTGGCAAACTAGATGTGTTCTAGTTGGAGTTTCTGCTTTAAGCTGAGATATGATGAAATAATCAGTCCAGTTAGAACAGGAACACGTCCAGGGACAAAATCTTCCAACCTGGAGACCATCCCTGGAACTCTGGAAGAATTCTCCCAAACTGAACAGGAAGATTTCCAGGGACAAACCTTCTAATCTGGAGACCATTCCTGGAAATCTGGAAGACTTCTCCCAATTTGAACAGGAACTTGTTCAGGAACAAATCTTTCAACCCGAAAACTGTGCCCAAAAACCCTGTAAAATGTCTCCAAGTTTAAACAGGAAGAACATGTCCAGGGAACAAATCCTCCAGCCTGAAGACCTTCCCTGGAAATCCAGAAGAATTCTCCCAAACTGAACAGGAACATGTCCAGGGAACAAATCTTCCAGCCTGAAGACTATCCCTGGAAATCTGGAAGAATTCTCCCAAACTAAACAGGAACATTTCCAGGGACAACCCTTCTAATCTGGAGACCATCCCTGGAAATCTGGAAGAATTCTCCCAAACTGAACAGGAACATTTCCAGGGACAATCCTTCTAATCTGGAGACCATCCCTGGAAATCTGGAAGACTTCTCCCAATTTGAACAGGAACATTTCCAGGGAACAAATCTTCCAGCCTGAAGCCTATCCCTGGAAATCTGGAAGAATTCTCCCAAACTAAACAGGAACATTTCCAGGGAACAAATCTTCCAGCCTGAAGACTAGCCCTGGAAATCTAGAAGAATTCTCCCAAACTGAACAGGAACATTTCCAGGGACAATGCTTCTAATCTGGAGACCATCCCTGGAAATCTGGAAGAATTCTCCCAATTTGAACTGGAACATGTCCAGGGACAATCCTTCTAATCTGGAGACCATCCCTGGAAATCTGGAAGAATTCTCCCAAACTGAACAGGAACATGTCCAGGGAACAAATCTTCCAGACTGAAGACTATCCCTGGAAATCTGGAAGACTTCTCCCAAACTGAACAGGAACATTTCCAGGGACAAACCTTCAAATTGGAAGAATTCTTCCAGATTTCCAGGGACAAAATCCGCCAACCTAAAAACTATGCCTGAAAATCTGGAAAATGTCCCCTCAATTTGAACAGGAACATTTCTAGGGACAAAATCTTCAAACCTGAAGACTATTCCTACAAATCTGCAATAATTCCCCCCAGTGTGAACAGAAACCTGTCCAGGGACAAATGCTTCGGATCTTCCGGAGACCCTCCCTGGAAATCTGGAAGAATTCTCCCAAACTAAACAGGAACATTTCCAGGGAACAAATCTTCCAGCCTGAAGACTAGCCCTGGAAATCTGGAAGAATTCTCCCAAACTGAACAGGAACATTTCCAGGGACAATGCTTCTAATCTGGAGACCATCCCTGGAAATCTGGAAGAATTCTCCCAATTTGAACTGGAAAATGTCCAGGGAACAAATCTTCCAGCCTGAAGACCATTCCTGGAAATCTGGAAGAATTCTCCCAAACTGAACAGGAACATTTCCAGGGACAATCCTTCTAATCTGGAGACCATCCCTGGAAATCTGGAAGAATTCTCCCAAACTGAACAGGAACATTTCCAGGGACAAACCTTCTAATCTGGAGACCATCCCTGGAAATCTGGAAGAATTCTCCCAAACTGAACAGGAACATTTCCAGGGACAACCCTTCTAATCTGGAGACTATCCCTGGAAATCTGGAAGAATTCTCCCAATTTGAACAGGAGCATTTCCAGGGACAAAATCCGCCAACCTAAAAACTATGCCTGAAAATCAGGAAAATGTCCCCTCGATTTGAACAGGAACATTTCTAGGGACAAAATCTTCCAACCTGAAGACTATTCCTAAAAATCTGCAATAATTCCCCCCAGTGTGAACAGAAACCTGTCCAGGGACAAATGCTTCGGATCTTCCGGAGACCCTCCCTGGAAATCCGGAAGAATTCCCCCAGCCTTGGCTTTCCCAAACTTGTGTGTTGTGGAAGGCGGGCGCCCTGGCTGCTTTGACAGTATTGTTCCTGGGCTCATTCCTTATGTATGTCACATCACAGCACTATCCTCCATATCCCCCTCCTCCCGTCCTCTCCTCCTCCCCCACCACCCTACTCCAGCCTCCCCCATCTGTAAATCTCTGCTTTCCCTTTTCTTCTACATGTGCACATGCACAGAGGTGATGGCAACTTTGAAAGTGCTGCTTTCCCCAGGACAAGTTCTGTCTGCTCCAGAGAACACCGCCCTGGGATTTTAGATTGGATCACATCCTTTAAGTCCAATGTTCTGAGGAGAGGAGCCAGGGGATGTTCCTGTGGTTACCTTGGTAGCGTGGATCTCCGGATGGATGGGGACATTTTTACTGGGGGGGCTCCATAGATGATGGACACAGGGACCAGCCATTCATATCAAGGTAAGGAGCCCCATATTCCTGGGCACCCCATACTGCCGCCACTGCTGCTGCATCGCCTCTTTACCTGACAGATGGGAAGTGACTCTGTATTCAAAGTGGAGAGGAATGTCTCTGCAAATGTCAACTCTGACACTTTACTATGTATCATTGCAGGAGTTAGTTTGTGTCATTGTCATTGTATGGGACACAGGAGAGCGCCCTGTATATTATGATGGAGGGGAGTACCGGGGCACAGCTCTACAGTCTATGGAGCTCCATACATTACAGTGTGTGCCCTCCTTCCACCCGCCTCACAGCACCATCCACAGCATTCCAGGCACTGCTGCTTGGAGATATATTTATACAGTGTCTGAGGCTTTATATATATATACAGTATGTGGGGGTGTGTATGAAAATAACTACACATGTATATGTATTTTTTAATGTGCATAGTATACATATTGTATAGTATATACTGTATGTGTGCTTTGTGTGTTTGTAAATATATCTGTGTATTACTACTATGTCATTACTAGAATGACAGAATTTACAGTCACTTATGTTATTACTATTTATGTTCCTGTTTGATTTGTTGAAAAACATTCTATCCTTTTCCAAGTATTTGTTGTCAATTTTAATTTAGGTGTTCTATCTATCTATCTATCTATCTATCTATCTATCTATCTATCTATCTATCTATCTATCTATCTATCTCTCTTTCAATCTATATATTTATCTCTCTCTCTCTCTCTCTTTCACTCGTTCTATTTATCTGCCTTTCTCTCTCTGTCTCTTTAATTTTCTGTCTGTTTTTCATGTTCTCCTTCTTTCTCTCTCTTTCACTCTAGCTCTCTCTCATTCTATTTATCTCGCTCCCTCTCTTTTATCTATATATCTACCTATCTATTGCTCTTTCATTCTCTCTCTCGCTATTTTTCACTTTCTCCTATCACTCACTCTCTCTCTAGCTCTCTCTCTCTCTCTCGCTTTCTCTTTAGCTCTCTCTCTCTTTTTATCTCTCTCTCTCGCTTTATCTTTAGCTCTCTCTCTCTCTTTTTTATCTCTCTCTCCCTCTCTCGCTTTCTCTTTAGCTCTCTCTCTTTTCTCTCTCTCTCTCTCTCTCTCTCCCTGTCTCTCTTGCTTTCTCTCGCTTCCTCTCTCCTTTTCTCTCTATCTCTCTCTTTAGCTCTCTCTCTCTCTCTAGCTCTCTCTCTCTCTAGCTCTCTCCCTTTCTCTCTATCTCTCTCTTTAGCACTCTCTCTCTCCCTCTCTCGCGCTCTCTCTTTTTTATCTCTCTCTTCCTTTATCTAGCTCTCTCTCTCTCTATCTCTCTCTCTTTTATCTCTCTCTCTCCCTTTCTCTCTTGCTTCCTCTCTCCCTCTCTCACTTTCTCTCTCTCTAGCTCTCTCTCTTTTATCTCTCTCTCCCTCTTGTTTCTCTCTTGCTTTCTCTCTCCCTCTCTCGCTTTCTCTCTCTAGCCCTCTCTCTCTCTTTTTATCTCACCCCCTTGCTTTCTCTCGCTTTCTCTCTCTCTCTCTCTCTCTCTCTCTCTAGCTCTCTCTCTCTCTCTCTTTCTCGCTGTCTCTCTCTCTCTCTTTATCTCTCTCTCTCACTTACTCTCTCTTTAGCTTTCTCTCTCTCTATTCTCTCTCTGTCTCTCTCTTACTTCTCTCTCTTCTCTTCTCTCTCTCTTTATCTCTCTCTCACTATCTCTATATTTCTCTCTCTAGCTCTCTCTGTCCCTCTCTCACTTCTCTCTCTCTCTCTTCTCTTCTCTCTCGTTATCTCTCTCTCACTATCTCTCTATTTCTCTCTCTAGCTCTCTCTCTGTCCCTCTCTCACTTCTCTCTCACTTTCTTTCTCTCTCTTGCTTTGCTTCTTTCTTTCTTTCTTTCTCTTTCTTTCTTTCTTTCTTTCTTTCTTTCTTTCTTTCTTTCTTTCTTTCTTTCTTTCTCGCTTTCACTCTCTATTTCACTATCTCTCTCTCTCTTTCACTTTATTTAACTCTCTTTTTCAAAATCTCCTTCTCTCTCTCTTTTTCACTATCTATCTATCTATCTATCTATCTATCTATCTATCTATCTATCTATCTATCTATCTATCTATCTATCTATCTATCTATTGCTCTTTTATTCTCTCTGTCACAATTTTTTACTTTCTCCTCCTATCACACACACACACTCTCTCTCTCTCTCGCTTTTTCTCTCCCTCTCTCTCTCTTTCATTTTCTCCCCATCTATCTATCTATCTATCTATCTATCTATCTATCTATCTATCTATCTATCTATCACTCTCTCTCTCTCTCTATCTCGCTATCTCTATCTCTCTCTCTCCCTCCCTCTCTCTATCTCTCTATCTATCTCCCTCTCTCTATCTCTCTATCTATCTCCCTCTCTCTCTATATCTCCCCCCCTCTCTCTCTCTATCTCTCTCCCTCTCCCTCTCTCTCTATCTCTCTCTCTATCTCTCTCCCTCTCCCTCTCTCTCTCTCTCTCTATCTCTCTCTATCTCTCCATGCTCTGTGTAGACTTGGTAGTCTGGGATTGTTCAGTAATGTGAATGATGCGGGTCGGCCCCCCGCTGTGTATGATTCCAGCAGCCCAGGAACTGTTTTCCATATTGATGAGGTGACACTATTGGGATTATTTAATAACAGTACAAGGAGCAGTAATGATGTGCAATGCTCAGTAAGCAAGCCATCAGATTTCATCTTTCCTCCGTTTAGGGGAGTCACAAGTGATGATTGTTTATTGGCAGAACCCACATTCTTTATGTAACCAATTAGGTGAGAGTAATGTGGAGAAATGATCGGTATGATCGCTCTGACCTCATTCAGGTAGGGTGACCACATTTCCAAACTGCCATTCAGGGACACCCCCCCCCCCCCCTAAAAAATATATGTTTTTTTACATTTTTTTTTGCGTATTTTGGGGGCAGGGGCGTATCATGAAATCAGCGGGCCCGTGTGCAAGATCAAAAGAGGGCCCTAGGCCCCATCTAATGCCGCCACTGTTCCCATCAAATGCCGCCACTGTTCCCATCAAATGCCGCCACTGTTCCCATCAAATGCCGCCACTGTTCCCATCAAATGCCGCCACTGTTCCCATCAAATGCTGCCACTGTTCCCATCAAATGCCGCCACTGTTCCCATCAAATGCCGCCACTGTTCCCATCAAATGCCGCCACTGTTCCCATCAAATGCCGCCACTTTTCCCATCAAATGCCGCCACTGTTCCCATCAAATGCCGCCACTTTTCCCATCAAATGCCGCCACTGTTCCCATCAAATGCCGCCACTGTTCCCATCAAATGCCGCCACTTTTCCCATCAAATGCCGCCACTGTTCCCATCAAATGCCGCCACTGTTCCCATCAAATGCCGCCACTGTTCCCATCAAATGCCGCCACTTTTCCCATCAAATGCCGCCACTGTTCCCATCAAATGCCGCCACTGTTCCCCATCAAATGCCACTACTGTGCCCCATCAAATGCTGCCAGTGTGTCCAGCAATTGTTGCTACTGTGCCCCATCTGATGCTGCCAGTGTGCCGATCAATTGTCGCTACTGTGCCCCATCAAATGCTGCCAATGTGCCCATCAATTGCCGCTACTGTGCCCATCAGATCATATGCTGCCAGTGTGCCCATGAATTGTCGCTACTGTGCCTCCATCAGATGCCGCAAGTGTGCCCATGAATTGTCGCTACTATGCCCCATCAAATGCCAGTGTGCCCATATTTAAATTGTCGCTACTGTGCCCCATCAGATGCTGCCAGCCAGTGTAATTTGCCCCGTTTTGCTCACCTTTTAATGATTTGGAGATGGAGTGACCCCTCGTCTGGTGGTGGTGGAGCAGGGCAGTCTTCAGCCAGCCGGCTGGTCTTCTCTTCTGGTTCCGAACTTCGGGCCGCTCGGGCGGGAGGAGGAGGAGCCTGCCTGGGCCCTGGAGGAGGTCAGACCGTCGGAGATGTCGTGGGCGGCGGGCCTGAAATTCGCTGCAGTGCAGGCAGCGGCGGGAGGTCGGGACGGACCGAATCCAGCTGGTGCTGAGCAGCCGAGGTCACTCACTGTTGCTGCTGGCCTGCGCTGGGCAGTGGGCTGGAGCGGGCTGCTGCGGGGGAGGAAGAGGTCGGAGGGCTTGGTCGTCTGCGCCGCGGTGGTAGGTGAGTGACTCACTTGTCTGACTCTGACCGTGTCCTGACGATGGGGATGCTGAGCTGCTCTCTCTGCTGCGCTGCAAGAACCGCGGCTGGAGGAGGAGGAGAAGAGGAGGAGGTGGGGGTGGAGTCGGAGCCTCAGAGAGAGGGACACGGTGATGTCACTGGTTGCTACAAGCGGGGCGGCCCTAGCAACCAGTGATTACAAACAGCGGCACTGCGGTAGTGACTGTGGCAGGCTGGCAGGCAGTCCATGAATGATTCCGGGACGAACTATTGTCCCGGTTTGAAGGCTCCCGGGACATGGGACAAAAAGTTAAATTACGGGACGATC